>NC_086454.1:249409816-249552316 GCF_028390025.1 Pseudophryne corroboree | reverse complement strand
GGTTTTATGTTAGCTTGATAACATGTAGCACATAATCTCTGTGGCCAATGACACAGACGCATCTCGAGACCTCACCCTGACATGTTTTTGGGTGTATTTTCAGCTCCAATTTTGCCTGCAGATTCACCAAGTTAGTCCTCGTTAGTATAGTGGTGAGTATCCCCGCCTGTCACGCGGGAGACCGGGGTTCGATTCCCCGACGGGGAGAACATTGCAAGTTTTTATCAGGTTCAGAGATTCGTTGCTCAAGGTTATGGAGAATCAAAGTCCGAATCCAATTGTAGCGTGAAAAATATACCACTTGATTTTGAGAGCATAAGAAAGAACCAGAAACACCAATTGCATAGCCTCGTTTTTAGTTTGGGTATCACCCCTTGCTTTTATCTAGCATGGCATGTACTGTTTTTGTGCATTACAATATTTGCATATCATCCTCTTACAATTGGCTCATGCTGTAACACAGGAGACAGCTATGTAGTGGACAAGTCTCTTGTGAGCTAAACCTGATTATGACATCACATCAATGTAGCAAAGCTGAAACTATTGTATGCCTACAGAGTATAGACTGAGAGAGAAGTGTCTTTTCCTATGAATTGCAGGCTAAAATGGACTTGCATCCCCTACTTTCAAATGGAGTAACTGTATAGTAAGTGAGATAGGTAGACCGATATCATGTAAGCTTCCTGGCCATTACCGACCAGTAGAGGATAACAGAAAAAGGTTTTTAATTGAAATGACTATCTTTTTTGCAAAGTGGTATTGTAGTCTTTGTTTCAGCTGAGACAAAAATAAATCTTTTTATCTGCTTCTTATTTAGGGTTTTATGTTAGCTTGTTAACATGTAGCACATAATCTCTGTGGCCAATGACACAGACGCATCTCGAGACCTCACCCTGACATGTTTTTGGGTGTATTTTCAGCTCCAATTTTGCCTGCAGATTCACCAAGTTAGTCCTCGTTAGTATAGTGGTGAGTATCCCCGCCTGTCACGCGGGAGACCGGGGTTCGATTCCCCGACGGGGAGAACATTGCAAGTTTTTATCAGGTTCAGAGATTCGTTGCTCAAGGTTATGGAGAATCAAAGTCCGAATCCAATTGTAGCGTGAAAAATATACCACTTGATTTTGAGAGCATAAGAAAGAACCAGAAACACCAATTGCATAGCCTCGTTTTTAGTTTGGGTGTCACCCCTTGCTTTTATCTAGCATGGCATGTACTGTTTTTGTGCATTACAATATTTGCATATCATCCTCTTAAAATTGGCTCACGCTGTAACACAGGAGACAGCTATGTAGTGGACAAGTCTCTTGTGAGCTAAACCTGATTATGACATCACATCAATGAAGCAAAGCTGAAACTATTGTATGCCTACAGAGTATAGACTGAGAGAGAAGTGTCTTTTCCTATGGATTGCAGGCTAAAATGGACTTGCATCCCCTACTTTCAAAGGGAGTAACTGTATAGTAAGTGAGATAGATAGACCAATATCATGTAAGCTTCCTGGCCATGACCGACCAGTAGAGGATAACAGAAAAAGGTTTTTAATTGAAATGACTATCTTTTTTGCAAAGTTGTATTGTAGTCTTTGTTTCAGCTGAGACAAAAATAAATCTTTTTATCTGCTTCTTATTAAGGGTTTTATGTTAGCTTGATAACATGTAGCACATAATCTCTGTGGCCAATGACACAGACGCATCTCGAGACCTCACCCTGACATGTTTTTGGGTGTATTTTCAGCTCCAATTTTGCCTGCAGATTCACCAAGTTAGTCCTCGTTAGTATAGTGGTGAGTATCCCCGCCTGTCACGCGGGAGACCGGGGTTCGATTCCCCGACGGGGAGAACATTGCAAGTTTTTATCAGGTTCAGAGATTCGTTGCTCAAGGTTATGGAGAATCAAAGTCCGAATCCAATTGTAGCGTGAAAAATATACCACTTGATTTTGAGAGCATAAGAAAGAACCAGAAACACCAATTGCATAGCCTCGTTTTTAGTTTGGGTATCACCCCTTGCTTTTATCTAGCATGGCATGTACTGTTTTTGTGCATTACAATATTTGCATATCATCCTCTTACAATTGGCTCATGCTGTAACACAGGAGACAGCTATGTAGTGGACAAGTCTCTTGTGAGCTAAACCTGATTATGACATCACATCAATGTAGCAAAGCTGAAACTATTGTATGCCTACAGAGTATAGACTGAGAGAGAAGTGTCTTTTCCTATGAATTGCAGGCTAAAATGGACTTGCATCCCCTACTTTCAAAGGGAGTAACTGTATAGTAAGTGAGATAGATAGACCGATATCATGTAAGCTTCCTGGCCACGACCGACCAGTAGAGGATAACAGAAAAAGGTTTTTAATTGAAATTACTATCTTTTTTGCAAAGTGGTATTGTAGTCTTTGTTTCAGCTGAGACAAAAATAAATCTTTTTATCTGCTTCTTATTTAGGGTTTTATGTTAGCTTGATAACATGTAGCACATAATCTCTGTGGCCAATGACACAGACGCATCTCGAGACCTCACCCTGACATGTTTTTGGATGTATTTTCAGCTCCAATTTTGCCTGAAGATGCACCAAGATAGTCCTCGTTAGTATAGTGGTGAGTATCCCCGCCTGTCACGCGGGAGACCGGGGTTCGATTCCCCGACGGGGAGAACATTGCAAGTTTTTATCAGGTTCAGAGATTCGTTGCTCAAGGTTATGGAGAATCAAAGTCCGAATCCAATTGTAGCGTGAAAAATATACCACTTGATTTTGAGAGCATAAGAAAGAACCAGAAACACCAATTGCATAGCCTCGTTTTTAGTTTGGGTGTCACCCCTTGCTTTTATCTAGCATGGCATGTACTGTTTTTGTGCATTACAATATTTGCATATCATCCTCTTAAAATTGGCTCACGCTGTAACACAGGAGACAGCTATGTAGTGGACAAGTCTCTTGTGAGCTAAACCTGATTATGACATCACATCAATGAAGCAAAGCTGAAACTATTGTATGCCTACAGAGTATAGACTGAGAGAGAAGTGTCTTTTCCTATGGATTGCAGGCTAAAATGGACTTGCATCCCCTACTTTCAAAGGGAGTAACTGTATAGTAAGTGAGATAGATAGACCGATATCATGTAAGCTTCCTGGCCATTACCGACCAGTAGAGGATAACAGAAAAAGGTTTTTAATTGAAATGACTATCTTTTTTGCAAAGTGGTATTGTAGTCTTTGTTTCAGCTGAGACAAAAATAAATCTTTTTATCTGCTTCTTATTTAGGGTTTTATGTTAGCTTGATAACATGTAGCACATAATCTCTGTGGCCAATGACACAGACGCATCTCGAGACCTCACCCTGACATGTTTTTGGGTGTATTTTCAGCTCCAATTTTGCCTGCAGATTCACCAAGTTAGTCCTCGTTAGTATAGTGGTGAGTATCCCCGCCTGTCACGCGGGAGACCGGGGTTCGATTCCCCGACGGGGAGAACATTGCAAGTTTTTATCAGGTTCAGAGATTCGTTGCTCAAGGTTATGGAGAATCAAAGTCCGAATCCAATTGTAGCGTGAAAAATATACCACTTGATTTTGAGAGCATAAGAAAGAACCAGAAACACCAATTGCATAGCCTCGTTTTTAGTTTGGGTGTCACCCCTTGCTTTTATCTAGCATGGCATGTACTGTTTTTGTGCATTACAATATTTGCATATCATCCTCTTAAAATTGGCTCACGCTGTAACACAGGAGACAGCTATGTAGTGGACAAGTCTCTTGTGAGCTAAACCTGATTATGACATCACATCAATGTAGCAAAGCTGAAACTATTGTATGCCTACAGAGTATAGACTGAGAGAGAAGTGTCTTTTCCTATGAATTGCAGGCTAAAATGGACTTGCATCCCCTACTTTCAAAGGGAGTAACTGTATAGTAAGTGAGATAGATAGACCGATATCATGTAAGCTTCCTGGCCACGACCGACCAGTAGAGGATAACAGAAAAAGGTTTTTAATTGAAATGACTATCTTTTTTGCAAAGTGGTATTGTAGTCTTTGTTTCAGCTGAGACAAAAATAAATCTTTTTATCTGCTTCTTATTTAGGGTTTTATGTTAGCTTGATAACATGTAGCACATAATCTCTGTGGCCAATGACACAGACGCATCTCGAGACCTCACCCTGACATGTTTTTGGATGTATTTTCAGCTCCAATTTTGCCTGGAGATGCACCAAGATAGTCCTCGTTAGTATAGTGGTGAGTATCCCCGCCTGTCACGCGGGAGACCGGGTTCGATTCCCCGACGGGGAGAACATTGCAAGTTTTTATCAGGTTCAGAGATTCGTTGCTCAAGGTTATGGAGAATCAAAGTCCGAATCCAATTGTAGCGTGAAAAATATACCACTTGATTTTGAGAGCATAAGAAAGAACCAGAAACACCAATTGCATAGCCTCGTTTTTAGTTTGGGTGTCACCCCTTGCTTTTATCTAGCATGGCATGTACTGTTTTTGTGCATTACAATATTTGCATATCATCCTCTTAAAATTGGCTCACGCTGTAACACAGGAGACAGCTATGTAGTGGACAAGTCTCTTGTGAGCTAAACCTGATTATGACATCACATCAATGAAGCAAAGCTGAAACTATTGTATGCCTACAGAGTATAGACTGAGAGAGAAGTGTCTTTTCCTATGGATTGCAGGCTAAAATGGACTTGCATCCCCTACTTTCAAAGGGAGTAACTGTATAGTAAGTGAGATAGATAGACCAATATCATGTAAGCTTCCTGGCCATGACCGACCAGTAGAGGATAACAGAAAAAGGTTTTTAATTGAAATGACTATCTTTTTTGCAAAGTTGTATTGTAGTCTTTGTTTCAGCTGAGACAAAAATAAATCTTTTTATCTGCTTCTTATTTAGGGTTTTATGTTAGCTTGATAACATGTAGCACATAATCTCTGTGGCCAATGACACAGACGCATCTCGAGACCTCACCCTGACATGTTTTTGGGTGTATTTTCAGCTCCAATTTTGCCTGCAGATTCACCAAGTTAGTCCTCGTTAGTATAGTGGTGAGTATCCCCGCCTGTCACGCGGGAGACCGGGGTTCAATTCCCCGACGGGGAGAACATTGCAAGTTTTTATCAGGTTCAGAGATTCGTTGCTCAAGGTTATGGAGAATCAAAGTCCGAATCCAATTGTAGCGTGAAAAATATACCACTTGATTTTGAGAGCATAAGAAAGAACCAGAAACACCAATTGCATAGCCTCGTTTTTAGTTTGGGTATCACCCCTTGCTTTTATCTAGCATGGCATGTACTGTTTTTGTGCATTACAATATTTGCATATCATCCTCTTACAATTGGCTCATGCTGTAACACAGGAGACAGCTATGTAGTGGACAAGTCTCTTGTGAGCTAAACCTGATTATGACATCACATCAATGTAGCAAAGCTGAAACTATTGTATGCCTACAGAGTATAGACTGAGAGAGAAGTGTCTTTTCCTATAAATTGCAGGCTAAAATGGACTTGATTCCCTACTTTCAAATGGAGTAACTGTATAGTAAGTGAGATAGGTAGACCGATATCATGTAAGCTTCCTGGCCATTACCGACCAGTAGAGGATAACAGAAAAAGGTTTTTAATTGAAATGACTATCTTTTTTGCAAAGTGGTATTGTAGTCTTTGTTTCAGCTGAGACAAAAATAAATCTTTTTATCTGCTTCTTATTTAGGGTTTTATGTTAGCTTGTTAACATGTAGCACATAATCTCTGTGGCCAATGACACAGACGCATCTCGAGACCTCACCCTGACATGTTTTTGGGTGTATTTTCAGCTCCAATTTTGCCTGCAGATTCACCAAGTTAGTCCTCGTTAGTATAGTGGTGAGTATCCCCGCCTGTCACGCGGGAGACCGGGGTTCGATTCCCCGACGGGGAGAACATTGCAAGTTTTTATCAGGTTCAGAGATTCGTTGCTCAAGGTTATGGAGAATCAAAGTCCGAATCCAATTGTAGCGTGAAAAATATACCACTTGATTTTGAGAGCATAAGAAAGAACCAGAAACACCAATTGCATAGCCTCGTTTTTAGTTTGGGTATCACCCCTTGCTTTTATCTAGCATGGCATGTACTGTTTTTGTGCATTACAATATTTGCATATCATCCTCTTACAATTGGCTCATGCTGTAACACAGGAGACAGCTATGTAGTGGACAAGTCTCTTGTGAGCTAAACCTGATTATGACATCACATCAATGTAGCAAAGCTGAAACTATTGTATGCCTACAGAGTATAGACTGAGAGAGAAGTGTCTTTTCCTATGAATTGCAGGCTAAAATGGACTTGCATCCCCTACTTTCAAAGGGAGTAACTGTATAGTAAGTGAGATAGATAGACCGATATCATGTAAGCTTCCTGGCCACGACCGACCAGTAGAGGATAACAGAAAAAGGTTTTTAATTGAAATTACTATCTTTTTTGCAAAGTGGTATTGTAGTCTTTGTTTCAGCTGAGACAAAAATAAATCTTTTTATCTGCTTCTTATTTAGGGTTTTATGTTAGCTTGATAACATGTAGCACATAATCTCTGTGGCCAATGACACAGACGCATCTCGAGACCTCACCCTGACATGTTTTTGGATGTATTTTCAGCTCCAATTTTGCCTGAAGATGCACCAAGATAGTCCTCGTTAGTATAGTGGTGAGTATCCCCGCCTGTCACGCGGGAGACCGGGGTTCGATTCCCCGACGGGGAGAACATTGCAAGTTTTTATCAGGTTCAGAGATTCGTTGCTCAAGGTTATGGAGAATCAAAGTCCGAATCCAATTGTAGCGTGAAAAATATACCACTTGATTTTGAGAGCATAAGAAAGAACCAGAAACACCAATTGCATAGCCTCGTTTTTAGTTTGGGTGTCACCCCTTGCTTTTATCTAGCATGGCATGTACTGTTTTTGTGCATTACAATATTTGCATATCATCCTCTTAAAATTGGCTCACGCTGTAACACAGGAGACAGCTATGTAGTGGACAAGTCTCTTGTGAGCTAAACCTGATTATGACATCACATCAATGAAGCAAAGCTGAAACTATTGTATGCCTACAGAGTATAGACTGAGAGAGAAGTGTCTTTTCCTATGGATTGCAGGCTAAAATGGACTTGCATCCCCTACTTTCAAAGGGAGTAACTGTATAGTAAGTGAGATAGATAGACCGATATCATGTAAGCTTCCTGGCCATTACCGACCAGTAGAGGATAACAGAAAAAGGTTTTTAATTGAAATGACTATCTTTTTTGCAAAGTGGTATTGTAGTCTTTGTTTCAGCTGAGACAAAAATAAATCTTTTTATCTGCTTCTTATTTAGGGTTTTATGTTAGCTTGATAACATGTAGCACATAATCTCTGTGGCCAATGACACAGACGCATCTCGAGACCTCACCCTGACATGTTTTTGGGTGTATTTTCAGCTCCAATTTTGCCTGCAGATTCACCAAGTTAGTCCTCGTTAGTATAGTGGTGAGTATCCCCGCCTGTCACGCGGGAGACCGGGTTCGATTCCCCGACGGGGAGAACATTGCAAGTTTTTATCAGGTTCAGAGATTCGTTGCTCAAGGTTATGGAGAATCAAAGTCCGAATCCAATTGTAGCGTGAAAAATATACCACTTGATTTTGAGAGCATAAGAAAGAACCAGAAACACCAATTGCATAGCCTCGTTTTTAGTTTGGGTATCACCCCTTGCTTTTATCTAGCATGGCATGTACTGTTTTTGTGCATTACAATATTTGCATATCATCCTCTTACAATTGGCTCATGCTGTAACACAGGAGACAGCTATGTAGTGGACAAGTCTCTTGTGAGCTAAACCTGATTATGACATCACATCAATGTAGCAAAGCTGAAACTATTGTATGCCTACAGAGTATAGACTGAGAGAGAAGTGTCTTTTCCTATGAATTGCAGGCTAAAATGGACTTGCATCCCCTACTTTCAAAGGGAGTAACTGTATAGTAAGTGAGATAGATAGACCGATATCATGTAAGCTTCCTGGCCACGACCGACCAGTAGAGGATAACAGAAAAAGGTTTTTAATTGAAATTACTATCTTTTTTGCAAAGTGGTATTGTAGTCTTTGTTTCAGCTGAGACAAAAATAAATCTTTTTATCTGCTTCTTATTTAGGGTTTTATGTTAGCTTGATAACATGTAGCACATAATCTCTGTGGCCAATGACACAGACGCATCTCGAGACCTCACCCTGACATGTTTTTGGATGTATTTTCAGCTCCAATTTTGCCTGGAGATGCACCAAGATAGTCCTCGTTAGTATAGTGGTGAGTATCCCCGCCTGTCACGCGGGAGACCGGGGTTCGATTCCCCGACGGGGAGAACATTGCAAGTTTTTATCAGGTTCAGAGATTCGTTGCTCAAGGTTATGGAGAATCAAAGTCCGAATCCAATTGTAGCGTGAAAAATATACCACTTGATTTTGAGAGCATAAGAAAGAACCAGAAACACCAATTGCATAGCCTCGTTTTTAGTTTGGGTATCACCCCTTGCTTTTATCTAGCATGGCATGTACTGTTTTTGTGCATTACAATATTTGCATATCATCCTCTTACAATTGGCTCATGCTGTAACACAGGAGACAGCTATGTAGTGGACAAGTCTCTTGTGAGCTAAACCTGATTATGACATCACATCAATGTAGCAAAGCTGAAACTATTGTATGCCTACAGAGTATAGACTGAGAGAGAAGTGTCTTTTCCTATGAATTGCAGGCTAAAATGGACTTGCATCCCCTACTTTCAAAGGGAGTAACTGTATAGTAAGTGAGATAGGTAGACCGATATCATGTAAGCTTCCTGGCCATTACCGACCAGTAGAGGATAACAGAAAAAGGTTTTTAATTGAAATGACTATCTTTTTTGCAAAGTGGTATTGTAGTCTTTGTTTCAGCTGAGACAAAAATAAATCTTTTTATCTGCTTCTTATTTAGGGTTTTATGTTAGCTTGATAACATGTAGCACATAATCTCTGTGGCCAATGACACAGACGCATCTCGAGACCTCACCCTGACATGTTTTTGGGTGTATTTTCAGCTCCAATTTTGCCTGCAGATTCACCAAGTTAGTCCTCGTTAGTATAGTGGTGAGTATCCCCGCCTGTCACGCGGGAGACCGGGGTTCGATTCCCCGACGGGGAGAACATTGCAAGTTTTTATCAGGTTCAGAGATTCGTTGCTCAAGGTTATGGAGAATCAAAGTCCGAATCCAATTGTAGCGTGAAAAATATACCACTTGATTTTGAGAGCATAAGAAAGAACCAGAAACACCAATTGCATAGCCTCGTTTTTAGTTTGGGTGTCACCCCTTGCTTTTATCTAGCATGGCATGTACTGTTTTTGTGCATTACAATATTTGCATATCATCCTCTTAAAATTGGCTCACGCTGTAACACAGGAGACAGCTATGTAGTGGACAAGTCTCTTGTGAGCTAAACCTGATTATGACATCACATCAATGAAGCAAAGCTGAAACTATTGTATGCCTACAGAGTATAGACTGAGAGAGTAGTGTCTTTTCCTATGGATTGCAGGCTAAAATGGACTTGCATCCCCTACTTTCAAAGGGAGTAACTGTATAGTAAGTGAGATAGATAGACCGATATCATGTAAGCTTCCTGGCCATTACCGACCAGTAGAGGATAACAGAAAAAGGTTTTTAATTGAAATGACTATCTTTTTTGCAAAGTGGTATTGTAGTCTTTGTTTCAGCTGAGACAAAAATAAATCTTTTTATCTGCTTCTTATTTAGGGTTTTATGTTAGCTTGATAACATGTAGCACATAATCTCTGTGGCCAATGACACAGACGCATCTCGAGACCTCACCCTGACATGTTTTTGGGTGTATTTTCAGCTCCAATTTTGCCTGCAGATTCACCAAGTTAGTCCTCGTTAGTATAGTGGTGAGTATCCCCGCCTGTCACGCGGGAGACCGGGGTTCGATTCCCCGACGGGGAGAACATTGCAAGTTTTTATCAGGTTCAGAGATTCGTTGCTCAAGGTTATGGAGAATCAAAGTCCGAATCCAATTGTAGCGTGAAAAATATACCACTTGATTTTGAGAGCATAAGAAAGAACCAGAAACACCAATTGCATAGCCTCGTTTTTAGTTTGGGTGTCACCCCTTGCTTTTATCTAGCATGGCATGTACTGTTTTTGTGCATTACAATATTTGCATATCATCCTCTTACAATTGGCTCATGCTGTAACACAGGAGACAGCTATGTAGTGGACAAGTCTCTTGTGAGCTAAACCTGATTATGACATCACATCAATGTAGCAAAGCTGAAACTATTGTATGCCTACAGAGTATAGACTGAGAGAGAAGTGTCTTTTCCTATGAATTGCAGGCTAAAATGGACTTGCATCCCCTACTTTCAAAGGGAGTAACTGTATAGTAAGTGAGATAGGTAGACCGATATCATGTAAGCTTCCTGGCCATTACCGACCAGTAGAGGATAACAGAAAAAGGTTTTTAATTGAAATGACTATCTTTTTTGCAAAGTGGTATTGTAGTCTTTGTTTCAGCTGAGACAAAAATAAATCTTTTTATCTGCTTCTTATTTAGGGTTTTATGTTAGCTTGATAACATGTAGCACATAATCTCTGTGGCCAATGACACAGACGCATCTCGAGACCTCACCCTGACATGTTTTTGGGTGTATTTTCAGCTCCAATTTTGCCTGCAGATTCACCAAGTTAGTCCTCGTTAGTATAGTGGTGAGTATCCCCGCCTGTCACGCGGGAGACCGGGGTTCGATTCCCCGACGGGGAGAACATTGCAAGTTTTTATCAGGTTCAGAGATTCGTTGCTCAAGGTTATGGAGAATCAAAGTCCGAATCCAATTGTAGCGTGAAAAATATACCACTTGATTTTGAGAGCATAAGAAAGAACCAGAAACACCAATTGCATAGCCTCGTTTTTAGTTTGGGTGTCACCCCTTGCTTTTATCTAGCATGGCATGTACTGTTTTTGTGCATTACAATATTTGCCTATCATCCTCTTAAAATTGGCTCACGCTGTAACACAGGAGACAGCTATGTAGTGGACAAGTCTCTTGTGAGCTAAACCTGATTATGACATCACATCAATGAAGCAAAGCTGAAACTATTGTATGCCTACAGAGTATAGACTGAGAGAGAAGTGTCTTTTCCTATGGATTGCAGGCTAAAATGGACTTGCATCCCCTACTTTCAAAGGGAGTAACTGTATAGTAAGTGAGATAGATAGACCGATATCATGTAAGCTTCCTGGCCATTACCGACCAGAAGAGGATAACAGAAAAAGGTTTTTAATTGAAATGACTATCTTTTTTGCAAAGTGGTATTGTAGTCTTTGTTTCAGCTGAGACAAAAATAAATCTTTTTATCTGCTTCTTATTTAGGGTTTTATGTTAGCTTGATAACATGTAGCACATAATCTCTGTGGCCAATGACACAGACGCATCTCGAGACCTCACCCTGACATGTTTTTGGGTGTATTTTCAGCTCCAATTTTGCCTGCAGATTCACCAAGTTAGTCCTCGTTAGTATAGTGGTGAGTATCCCCGCCTGTCATGCGGGAGACCGGGGTTCGATTCCCCGACGGGGAGAACATTGCAAGTTTTTATCAGGTTCAGAGATTCGTTGCTCAAGGTTATGGAGAATCAAAGTCCGAATCCAATTGTAGCGTGAAAAATATACCACTTGATTTTGAGAGCATAAGAAAGAACCAGAAACACCAATTGCATAGCCTCGTTTTTAGTTTGGGTATCACCCCTTGCTTTTATCTAGCATGGCATGTACTGTTTTTGTGCATTACAATATTTGCATATCATCCTCTTACAATTGGCTCATGCTGTAACACAGGAGACAGCTATGTAGTGGACAAGTCTCTTGTGAGCTAAACCTGATTATGACATCACATCAATGTAGCAAAGCTGAAACTATTGTATGCCTACAGAGTATAGACTGAGAGAGAAGTGTCTTTTCCTATGAATTGCAGGCTAAAATGGACTTGCATCCCCTACTTTCAAAGGGAGTAACTGTATAGTAAGTGAGATAGGTAGACCGATATCATGTAAGCTTCCTGGCCATTACCGACCAGTAGAGGATAACAGAAAAAGGTTTTTAATTGAAATGACTATCTTTTTTGCAAAGTGGTATTGTAGTCTTTGTTTCAGCTGAGACAAAAATAAATCTTTTTATCTGCTTCTTATTTAGGGTTTTATGTTAGCTTGATAACATGTAGCACATAATCTCTGTGGCCAATGACACAGACGCATCTCGAGACCTCACCCTGACATGTTTTTGGGTGTATTTTCAGCTCCAATTTTGCCTGCAGATTCACCAAGTTAGTCCTCGTTAGTATAGTGGTGAGTATCCCCGCCTGTCACGCGGGAGACCGGGGTTCGATTCCCCGACGGGGAGAACATTGCAAGTTTTTATCAGGTTCAGAGATTCGTTGCTCAAGGTTATGGAGAATCAAAGTCCGAATCCAATTGTAGCGTGAAAAATATACCACTTGATTTTGAGAGCATAAGAAAGAACCAGAAACACCAATTGCATAGCCTCGTTTTTAGTTTGGGTGTCACCCCTTGCTTTTATCTAGCATGGCATGTACTGTTTTTGTGCATTACAATATTTGCATATCATCCTCTTAAAATTGGCTCACGCTGTAACACAGGAGACAGCTATGTAGTGGACAAGTCTCTTGTGAGCTAAACCTGATTATGACATCACATCAATGAAGCAAAGCTGATACTATTGTATGCCTACAGAGTATAGACTGAGAGAGAAGTGTCTTTTCCTATGAATTGCAGGCTAAAATGGACTTGCATCCCCTACTTTCAAAGGGAGTAACTGTATAGTAAGTGAGATAGGTAGACCGATATCATGTAAGCTTCCTGGCCATTACCGACCAGTAGAGGATAACAGAAAAAGGTTTTTAATTGAAATGACTATCTTTTTTGCAAAGTGGTATTGTAGTCTTTGTTTCAGCTGAGACAAAAATAAATCTTTTTATCTGCTTCTTATTTAGGGTTTTATGTTAGCTTGATAACATGTAGCACATAATCTCTGTGGCCAATGACACAGACGCATCTCGAGACCTCACCCTGACATGTTTTTGGGTGTATTTTCAGCTCCAATTTTGCCTGCAGATTCACCAAGTTAGTCCTCGTTAGTATAGTGGTGAGTATCCCCGCCTGTCACGCGGGAGACCGGGGTTCGATTCCCCGACGGGGAGAACATTGCAAGTTTTTATCAGGTTCAGAGATTCGTTGCTCAAGGTTATGGAGAATCAAAGTCCGAATCCAATTGTAGCGTGAAAAATATACCACTTGATTTTGAGAGCATAAGAAAGAACCAGAAACACCAATTGCATAGCCTCGTTTTTAGTTTGGGTGTCACCCCTTGCTTTTATCTAGCATGGCATGTACTGTTTTTGTGCATTACAATATTTGCATATCATCCTCTTAAAATTGGCTCACGCTGTAACACAGGAGACAGCTATGTAGTGGACAAGTCTCTTGTGAGCTAAACCTGATTATGACATCACATCAATGAAGCAAAGCTGAAACTATTGTATGCCTACAGAGTATAGACTGAGAGAGAAGTGTCTTTTCCTATGGATTGCAGGCTAAAATGGACTTGCATCCCCTACTTTCAAAGGGAATAACTGTATAGTAAGTGAGATAGATAGACCGATATCATGTAAGCTTCCTGGCCATTACCGACCAGTAGAGGATAACAGAAAAAGGTTTTTAATTGAAATGACTATCTTTTTTGCAAAGTGGTATTGTAGTCTTTGTTTCAGCTGAGACAAAAATAAATCTTTTTATCTGCTTCTTATTTAGGGTTTTATGTTAGCTTGATAACATGTAGCACATAATCTCTGTGGCCAATGACACAGACGCATCTCGAGACCTCACCCTGACATGTTTTTGGGTGTATTTTCAGCTCCAATTTTGCCTGCAGATTCACCAAGTTAGTCCTCGTTAGTATAGTGGTGAGTATCCCCGCCTGTCACGCGGGAGACCGGGTTCGATTCCCCGACGGGGAGAACATTGCAAGTTTTTATCAGGTTCAGAGATTCGTTGCTCAAGGTTATGGAGAATCAAAGTCCGAATCCAATTGTAGCGTGAAAAATATACCACTTGATTTTGAGAGCATAAGAAAGAACCAGAAACACCAATTGCATAGCCTCATTTTTAGTTTGGGTGTCACCCCTTGCTTTTATCTAGCATGGCATGTACTGTTTTTGTGCATTACAATATTTGCATATCATCCTCTTAAAATTGGCTCACGCTGTAACACAGGAGACAGCTATGTAGTGGACAAGTCTCTTGTGAGCTAAACCTGATTATGACATCACATCAATGAAGCAAAGCTGAAACTATTGTATGCCTACAGAGTATAGACTGAGAGAGAAGTGTCTTTTCCTATGGATTGCAGGCTAAAATGGACTTGCATCCCCTACTTTCAAAGGGAGTAACTGTATAGTAAGTGAGATAGATAGACCAATATCATGTAAGCTTCCTTTCCATGACCGACCAGTAGAGGATAACAGAAAAAGGTTTTTAATTGAAATGACTATCTTTTTTGCAAAGTTGTATTGTAGTCTTTGTTTCAGCTGAGACAAAAATAAATCTTTTTATCTGCTTCTTATTTAGGGTTTTATGTTAGCTTGATAACATGTAGCACATAATCTCTGTGGCCAATGACACAGACGCATCTCGAGACCTCACCCTGACATGTTTTTGGGTGTATTTTCAGCTCCAATTTTGCCTGCAGATTCACCAAGTTAGTCCTCGTTAGTATAGTGGTGAGTATCCCCGCCTGTCACGCGGGAGACCGGGGTTCGATTCCCCGACGGGGAGAACATTGCAAGTTTTTATCAGGTTCAGAGATTCGTTGCTCAAGGTTATGGAGAATCAAAGTCCGAATCCAATTGTAGCGTGAAAAATATACCACTTGATTTTGAGAGCATAAGAAAGAACCAGAAACACCAATTGCATAGCCTCGTTTTTAGTTTGGGTATCACCCCTTGCTTTTATCTAGCATGGCATGTACTGTTTTTGTGCATTACAATATTTGCATATCATCCTCTTACAATTGGCTCATGCTGTAACACAGGAGACAGCTATGTAGTGGACAAGTCTCTTGTGAGCTAAACCTGATTATGACATCACATCAATGTAGCAAAGCTGAAACTATTGTATGCCTACAGAGTATAGACTGAGAGAGAAGTGTCTTTTCCTATGAATTGCAGGCTAAAATGGACTTGCATCCCCTACTTTCAAAGGGAGTAACTGTATAGTAAGTGAGATAGATAGACCGATATCATGTAAGCTTCCTGGCCACGACCGACCAGTAGAGGATAACAGAAAAAGGTTTTTAATTGAAATTACTATCTTTTTTGCAAAGTGGTATTGTAGTCTTTGTTTCAGCTGAGACAAAAATAAATCTTTTTATCTGCTTCTTATTTAGGGTTTTATGTTAGCTTGATAACATGTAGCACATAATCTCTGTGGCCAATGACACAGACGCATCTCGAGACCTCACCCTGACATGTTTTTGGATGTATTTTCAGCTCCAATTTTGCCTGGAGATGCACCAAGATAGTCCTCGTTAGTATAGTGGTGAGTATCCCCGCCTGTCACGCGGGAGACCGGGGTTCGATTCCCCGACGGGGAGAACATTGCAAGTTTTTATCAGGTTCAGAGATTCGTTGCTCAAGGTTATGGAGAATCAAATTCCGAATCCAATTGTAGCGTGAAAAATATACCACTTGATTTTGAGAGCATAAGAAAGAACCAGAAACACCAATTGCATAGCCTCGTTTTTAGTTTGGGTATCACCCCTTGCTTTTATCTAGCATGGCATGTACTGTTTTTGTGCATTACAATATTTGCATATCATCCTCTTACAATTGGCTCATGCTGTAACACAGGAGACAGCTATGTAGTGGACAAGTCTCTTGTGAGCTAAACCTGATTATGACATCACATCAATGTAGCAAAGCTGAAACTATTGTATGCCTACAGAGTATAGACTGAGAGAGAAGTGTCTTTTCCTATGAATTGCAGGCTAAAATGGACTTGCATCCCCTACTTTCAAAGGGAGTAACTGTATAGTAAGTGAGATAGATAGACCGATATCATGTAAGCTTCCTGGCCACGACCGACCAGTAGAGGATAACAGAAAAAGGTTTTTAATTGAAATTACTATCTTTTTTGCAAAGTGGTATTGTAGTCTTTGTTTCAGCTGAGACAAAAATAAATCTTTTTATCTGCTTCTTATTTAGGGTTTTATGTTAGCTTGATAACATGTAGCACATAATCTCTGTGGCCAATGACACAGACGCATCTCGAGACCTCACCCTGACATGTTTTTGGATGTATTTTCAGCTCCAATTTTGCCTGAAGATGCACCAAGATAGTCCTCGTTAGTATAGTGGTGAGTATCCCCGCCTGTCACGCGGGAGACCGGGGTTCGATTCCCCGACGGGGAGAACATTGCAAGTTTTTATCAGGTTCAGAGATTCGTTGCTCAAGGTTATGGAGAATCAAAGTCCGAATCCAATTGTAGCGTGAAAAATATACCACTTGATTTTGAGAGCATAAGAAAGAACCAGAAACACCAATTGCATAGCCTCGTTTTTAGTTTGGGTGTCACCCCTTGCTTTTATCTAGCATGGCATGTACTGTTTTTGTGCATTACAATATTTGCATATCATCCTCTTAAAATTGGCTCACGCTGTAACACAGGAGACAGCTATGTAGTGGACAAGTCTCTTGTGAGCTAAACCTGATTATGACATCACATCAATGAAGCAAAGCTGAAACTATTGTATGCCTACAGAGTATAGACTGAGAGAGAAGTGTCTTTTCCTATGGATTGCAGGCTAAAATGGACTTGCATCCCCTACTTTCAAAGGGAGTAACTGTATAGTAAGTGAGATAGATAGACCGATATCATGTAAGCTTCCTGGCCATTACCGACCAGTATAGGATAACAGAAAAAGGTTTTTAATTGAAATGACTATCTTTTTTGCAAAGTGGTATTGTAGTCTTTGTTTCAGCTGAGACAAAAATAAATCTTTTTATCTGCTTCTTATTTAGGGTTTTATGTTAGCTTGATAACATGTAGCACATAATCTCTGTGGCCAATGACACAGACGCATCTCGAGACCTCACCCTGACATGTTTTTGGGTGTATTTTCAGCTCCAATTTTGCCTGCAGATTCACCAAGTTAGTCCTCGTTAGTATAGTGGTGAGTATCCCCGCCTGTCACGCGGGAGACCGGGGTTCGATTCCCCGACGGGGAGAACATTGCAAGTTTTTATCAGGTTCAGAGATTCGTTGCTCAAGGTTATGGAGAATCAAAGTCCGAATCCAATTGTAGCGTGAAAAATATACCACTTGATTTTGAGAGCATAAGAAAGAACCAGAAACACCAATTGCATAGCCTCGTTTTTAGTTTGGGTATCACCCCTTGCTTTTATCTAGCATGGCATGTACTGTTTTTGTGCATTACAATATTTGCATATCATCCGCTTACAATTGGCTCATGCTGAAACACAGGAGACAGCTATGTAGTGGACAAGTCTCTTGTGAGCTAAACCTGATTATGACATCACATCAATGTAGCAAAGCTGAAACTATTGTATGCCTACAGAGTATAGACTGAGAGAGAAGTGTCTTTTCCTATGAATTGCAGGCTAAAATGGACTTGCATCCCCTACTTTCAAAGGGAGTAACTGTATAGTAAGTGAGATAGATAGACCGATATCATGTAAGCTTCCTGGCCACGACCGACCAGTAGAGGATAACAGAAAAAGGTTTTTAATTGAAATTACTATCTTTTTTGCAAAGTGGTATTGTAGTCTTTGTTTCAGCTGAGACAAAAATAAATCTTTTTATCTGCTTCTTATTTAGGGTTTTATGTTAGCTTGATAACATGTAGCACATAATCTCTGTGGCCAATGACACAGACGCATCTCGAGACCTCACCCTGACATGTTTTTGGATGTATTTTCAGCTCCAATTTTGCCTGGAGATGCACCAAGATAGTCCTCGTTAGTATAGTGGTGAGTATCCCCGCCTGTCACGCGGGAGACCGGGGTTCGATTCCCCGACGGGGAGAACATTGCAAGTTTTTATCAGGTTCAGAGATTCGTTGCTCAAGGTTATGGAGAATCAAAGTCCGAATCCAATTGTAGCGTGAAAAATATACCACTTGATTTTGAGAGCATAAGAAAGAACCAGAAACACCAATTGCATAGCCTCGTTTTTAGTTTGGGTATCACCCCTTGCTTTTATCTAGCATGGCATGTACTGTTTTTGTGCATTACAATATTTGCATATCATCCTCTTACAATTGGCTCATGCTGTAACACAGGAGACAGCTATGTAGTGGACAAGTCTCTTGTGAGCTAAACCTGATTATGACATCACATCAATGTAGCAAAGCTGAAACTATTGTATGCCTACAGAGTATAGACTGAGAGAGAAGTGTCTTTTCCTATGAATTGCAGGCTAAAATGGACTTGCATCCCCTACTTTCAAAGGGAGTAACTGTATAGTAAGTGAGATAGGTAGACCGATATCATGTAAGCTTCCTGGCCATTACCGACCAGTAGAGGATAACAGAAAAAGGTTTTTAATTGAAATGACTATCTTTTTTGCAAAGTGGTATTGTAGTCTTTGTTTCAGCTGAGACAAAAATAAATCTTTTTATCTGCTTCTTATTTAGGGTTTTATGTTAGCTTGATAACATGTAGCACATAATCTCTGTGGCCAATGACACAGACGCATCTCGAGACCTCACCCTGACATGTTTTTGGGTGTATTTTCAGCTCCAATTTTGCCTGCAGATTCACCAAGTTAGTCCTCGTTAGTATAGTGGTGAGTATCCCCGCCTGTCACGCGGGAGACCGGGGTTCGATTCCCCGACGGGGAGAACATTGCAAGTTTTTATCAGGTTCAGAGATTCGTTGCTCAAGGTTATGGAGAATCAAAGTCCGAATCCAATTGTAGCGTGAAAAATATACCACTTGATTTTGAGAGCATAAGAAAGAACCAGAAACACCAATTGCATAGCCTCGTTTTTAGTTTGGGTGTCACCCCTTGCTTTTATCTAGCATGGCATGTACTGTTTTTGTGCATTACAATATTTGCATATCATCCTCTTAAAATTGGCTCACGCTGTAACACAGGAGACAGCTATGTAGTGGACAAGTCTCTTGTGAGCTAAACCTGATTATGACATCACATCAATGAAGCAAAGCTGAAACTATTGTATGCCTACAGAGTATAGACTGAGAGAGAAGTGTCTTTTCCTATGGATTGCAGGCTAAAATGGACTTGCATCCCCTACTTTCAAAGGGAGTAACTGTATAGTAAGTAAGATAGATAGACCGATATCATGTAAGCTTCCTGGCCATTACCGACCAGTAGAGGATAACAGAAAAAGGTTTTTAATTGAAATGACTATCTTTTTTGCAAAGTGGTATTGTAGTCTTTGTTTCAGCTGAGACAAAAATAAATCTTTTTATCTGCTTCTTATTTAGGGTTTTATGTTAGCTTGATAACATGTAGCACATAATCTCTGTGGCCAATGACACAGACGCATCTCGAGACCTCACCCTGACATGTTTTTGGGTGTATTTTCAGCTCCAATTTTGCCTGCAGATTCACCAAGTTAGTCCTCGTTAGTATAGTGGTGAGTATCCCCGCCTGTCACGCGGGAGACCGGGTTCGATTCCCCGACGGGGAGAACATTGCAAGTTTTTATCAGGTTCAGAGATTCGTTGCTCAAGGTTATGGAGAATCAAAGTCCGAATCCAATTGTAGCGTGAAAAATATACCACTTGATTTTGAGAGCATAAGAAAGAACCAGAAACACCAATTGCATAGCCTCGTTTTTAGTTTGGGTGTCACCCCTTGCTTTTATCTAGCATGGCATGTACTGTTTTTGTGCATTACAATATTTGCATATCATCCTCTTAAAATTGGCTCACGCTGTAACACAGGAGACAGCTATGTAGTGGACAAGTCTCTTGTGAGCTAAACCTGATTATGACATCACATCAATGAAGCAAAGCTGAAACTATTGTATGCCTACAGAGTATAGACTGAGAGAGAAGTGTCTTTTCCTATGGATTGCAGGCTAAAATGGACTTGCATCCCCTACTTTCAAAGGGAGTAACTGTATAGTAAGTGAGATAGATAGACCAATATCATGTAAGCTTCCTTGCCATGACCGACCAGTAGAGGATAACAGAAAAAGGTTTTTAATTGAAATGACTATCTTTTTTGCAAAGTTGTATTGTAGTCTTTGTTTCAGCTGAGACAAAAATAAATCTTTTTATCTGCTTCTTATTTAGGGTTTTATGTTAGCTTGATAACATGTAGCACATAATCTCTGTGGCCAATGACACAGACGCATCTCGAGACCTCACCCTGACATGTTTTTGGGTGTATTTTCAGCTCCAATTTTGCCTGCAGATTCACCAAGTTAGTCCTCGTTAGTATAGTGGTGAGTATCCCCGCCTGTCACGCGGGAGACCGGGGTTCGATTCCCCGACGGGGAGAACATTGCAAGTTTTTATCAGGTTCAGAGATTCGTTGCTCAAGGTTATGGAGAATCAAAGTCCGAATCCAATTGTAGCGTGAAAAATATACCACTTGATTTTGAGAGCATAAGAAAGAACCAGAAACACCAATTGCATAGCCTCGTTTTTAGTTTGGGTATCACCCCTTGCTTTTATCTAGCATGGCATGTACTGTTTTTGTGCATTACAATATTTGCATATCATCCTCTTACAATTGGCTCATGCTGTAACACAGGAGACAGCTATGTAGTGGACAAGTCTCTTGTGAGCTAAACCTGATTATGACATCACATCAATGTAGCAAAGCTGAAACTATTGTATGCCTACAGAGTATAGACTGAGAGAGAAGTGTCTTTTCCTATGAATTGCAGGCTAAAATGGACTTGCATCCCCTACTTTCAAAGGGAGTAACTGTATAGTAAGTGAGATAGATAGACCGATATCATGTAAGCTTCCTGGCCACGACCGACCAGTAGAGGATAACAGAAAAAGGTTTTTAATTGAAATTACTATCTTTTTTGCAAAGTGGTATTGTAGTCTTTGTTTCAGCTGAGACAAAAATAAATCTTTTTATCTGCTTCTTATTTAGGGTTTTATGTTAGCTTGATAACATGTAGCACATAATCTCTGTGGCCAATGACACAGACGCATCTCGAGACCTCACCCTGACATGTTTTTGGATGTATTTTCAGCTCCAATTTTGCCTGGAGATGCACCAAGATAGTCCTCGTTAGTATAGTGGTGAGTAACCCCGCCTGTCACGCGGGAGACCGGGGTTCGATTCCCCGACGGGGAGAACATTGCAAGTTTTAATCAGGTTCAGAGATTCGTTGCTCAAGGTTATGGAGAATCAAAGTCCGAATCCAATTGTAGCGTGAAAAATATACCACTTGATTTTGAGAGCATAAGAAAGAACCAGAAACACCAATTGCATAGCCTCGTTTTTAGTTTGGGTATCACCCCTTGCTTTTATCTAGCATGGCATGTACTGTTTTTGTGCATTACAATATTTGCATATCATCCTCTTACAATTGGCTCATGCTGTAACACAGGAGACAGCTATGTAGTGGACAAGTCTCTTGTGAGCTAAACCTGATTATGACATCACATCAATGTAGCAAAGCTGAAACTATTGTATGCCTACAGAGTATAGACTGAGAGAGAAGTGTCTTTTCCTATGAATTGCAGGCTAAAATGGACTTGCATCCCCTACTTTCAAAGGGAGTAACTGTATAGTAAGTGAGATAGATAGACCGATATCATGTAAGCTTCCTGGCCACGACCGACCAGTAGAGGATAACAGAAAAAGGTTTTTAATTGAAATTACTATCTTTTTTGCAAAGTGGTATTGTAGTCTTTGTTTCAGCTGAGACAAAAATAAATCTTTTTATCTGCTTCTTATTTAGGGTTTTATGTTAGCTTGATAACATGTAGCACATAATCTCTGTGGCCAATGACACAGACGCATCTCGAGACCTCACCCTGACATGTTTTTGGATGTATTTTCAGCTCCAATTTTGCCTGGAGATGCACCAAGATAGTCCTCGTTAGTATAGTGGTGAGTATCCCCGCCTGTCACGCGGGAGACCGGGGTTCGATTCCCCGACGGGGAGAACATTGCAAGTTTTTATCAGGTTCAGAGATTCGTTGCTCAAGGTTATGGAGAATCAAAGTCCGAATCCAATTGTAGCGTGAAAAATATACCACTTGATTTTGAGAGCATAAGAAAGAACCAGAAACACCAATTGCATAGCCTCGTTTTTAGTTTGGGTGTCACCCCTTGCTTTTATCTAGCATGGCATGTACTGTTTTTGTGCATTACAATATTTGCATATCATCCTCTTAAAATTGGCTCACGCTGTAACACAGGAGACAGCTATGTAGTGGACAAGTCTCTTGTGAGCTAAACCTGATTATGACATCACATCAATGAAGCAAAGCTGAAACTATTGTATGCCTACAGAGTATAGACTGAGAGAGTAGTGTCTTTTCCTATGGATTGCAGGCTAAAATGGACTTGCATCCCCTACTTTCAAAGGGAGTAACTGTATAGTAAGTGAGATAGATAGACCGATATCATGTAAGCTTCCTGGCCATTACCGACCAGTAGAGGATAACAGAAAAAGGTTTTTAATTGAAATGACTATCTTTTTTGCAAAGTGGTATTGTAGTCTTTGTTTCAGCTGAGACAAAAATAAATCTTTTTATCTGCTTTTTATTTAGGGTTTTATGTTAGCTTGATAACATGTAGCACATAATCTCTGTGGCCAATGACACAGACGCATCTCGAGACCTCACCCTGACATGTTTTTGGGTGTATTTTCAGCTCCAATTTTGCCTGCAGATTCACCAAGTTAGTCCTCGTTAGTATAGTGGTGAGTATCCCCACCTGTCACGCGGGAGACCGGGGTTCGATTCCCCGACGGGGAGAACATTGCAAGTTTTTATCAGGTTCAGAGATTCGTTGCTCAAGGTTATGGAGAATCAAAGTCCGAATCCAATTGTAGCGTGAAAAATATACCACTTGATTTTGAGAGCATAAGAAAGAACCAGAAACACCAATTGCATAGCCTCGTTTTTAGTTTGGGTGTCACCCCTTGCTTTTATCTAGCATGGCATGTACTGTTTTTGTGCATTACAATATTTGCAGATCATCCTCTTACAATTGGCTCATGCTGTAACACAGGAGACAGCTATGTAGTGGACAAGTCTCTTGTGAGCTAAACCTGATTATGACATCACATCAATGTAGCAAAGCTGAAACTATTGTATGCCTACAGAGTATAGACTGAGAGAGAAGTGTCTTTTCCTATGAATTGCAGGCTAAAATGGACTTGCATCCCCTACTTTCAAAGGGAGTAACTGTATAGTAAGTGAGATAGGTAGACCGATATCATGTAAGCTTCCTGGCCATTACCGACCAGTAGAGGATAACAGAAAAAGGTTTTTAATTGAAATGACTATCTTTTTTGCAAAGTGGTATTGTAGTCTTTGTTTCAGCTGAGACAAAAATAAATCTTTTTATCTGCTTCTTATTTAGGGTTTTATGTTAGCTTGATAACATGTAGCACATAATCTCTGTGGCCAATGACACAGACGCATCTCGAGACCTCACCCTGACATGTTTTTGGGTGTATTTTCAGCTCCAATTTTGCCTGCAGATTCACCAAGTTAGTCCTCGTTAGTATAGTGGTGAGTATCCCCGCCTGTCACGCGGGAGACCGGGGTTCGATTCCCCGACGGGGAGAACATTGCAAGTTTTTATCAGGTTCAGAGATTCGTTGCTCAAGGTTATGGAGAATCAAAGTCCGAATCCAATTGTAGCGTGAAAAATATACCACTTGATTTTGAGAGCATAAGAAAGAACCAGAAACACCAATTGCATAGCCTCGTTTTTAGTTTGGGTGTCACCCCTTGCTTTTATCTAGCATGGCATGTACTGTTTTTGTGCATTACAATATTTGCATATCATCCTCTTAAAATTGGCTCACGCTGTAACACAGGAGACAGCTATGTAGTGGACAAGTCTCTTGTGAGCTAAACCTGATTATGACATCACATCAATGAAGCAAAGCTGAAACTATTGTATGCCTACAGAGTATAGACTGAGAGAGAAGTGTCTTTTCCTATGGATTGCAGGCTAAAATGGACTTGCATCCCCTACTTTCAAAGGGAGTAACTGTATAGTAAGTGAGATAGATAGACCGATATCATGTAAGCTTCCTGGCCATTACCGACCAGAAGAGGATAACAGAAAAAGGTTTTTAATTGAAATGACTATCTTTTTTGCAAAGTGGTATTGTAGTCTTTGTTTCAGCTGAGACAAAAATAAATCTTTTTATCTGCTTCTTATTTAGGGTTTTATGTTAGCTTGATAACATGTAGCACATAATCTCTGTGGCCAATGACACAGACGCATCTCGAGACCTCACCCTGACATGTTTTTGGGTGTATTTTCAGCTCCAATTTTGCCTGCAGATTCACCAAGTTAGTCCTCGTTAGTATAGTGGTGAGTATCCCCGCCTGTCACGCGGGAGACCGGGGTTCGATTCCCCGACGGGGAGAACATTGCAAGTTTTTATCATGTTCAGAGATTCGTTGCTCAAGGTTATGGAGAATCAAAGTCCGAATCCAATTGTAGCGTGAAAAATATACCACTTGATTTTGAGAGCATAAGAAAGAACCAGAAACACCAATTGCATAGCCTCGTTTTTAGTTTGGGTGTCACCCCTTGCTTTTATCTAGCATGGCATGTACTGTTTTTGTGCATTACAATATTTGCATATCATCCTCTTAAAATTGGCTCACGCTGTAACACAGGAGACAGCTATGTAGTGGACAAGTCTCTTGTGAGCTAAACCTGATTATGACATCACATCAATGAAGCAAAGCTGATACTATTGTATGCCTACAGAGTATAGACTGAGAGAGAAGTGTCTTTTCCTATGGATTGCAGGCTAAAATGGACTTGCATCCCCTACTTTCAAAGGGAGTAACTGTATAGTAAGTGAGATAGATAGACCGATATCATGTAAGCTTCCTGGCCATTACCGACCAGTAGAGGATAACAGAAAAAGGTTTTTAATTGAAATAACTATCTTTTTTGCAAAGTTGTATTGTAGTCTTTGTTTCAGCTGAGACAAAAATAAATCTTTTTATCTGCTTCTTATTTAGGGTTTTATGTTAGCTTGATAACATGTAGCACATAATCTCTGTGGCCAATGACACAGACGCATCTCGAGACCTCACCCTGACATGTTTTTGGGTGTATTTTCAGCTCCAATTTTGCCTGCAGATTCACCAAGTTAGTCCTCGTTAGTATAGTGGTGAGTAACCCCGCCTGTCACGCGGGAGACCGGGGTTCGATTCCCCGACGGGGAGAACATTGCAAGTTTTTATCAGGTTCAGAGATTCGTTGCTCAAGGTTATGGAGAATCAAAGTCCGAATCCAATTGTAGCGTGTAAAATATACCACTTGATTTTTAGAGCATAAGAAAGAACCAGAAACACCAATTGCATAGCCTCGTTTTTAGTTTGGGTGTCACCCCTTGCTTTTATCTAGCATGGCATGTACTGTTTTTGTGCATTACAATATTTGCATATCATCCTCTTAAAATTGGCTCACGCTGTAACACAGGAGACAGCTATGTAGTGGACAAGTCTCTTGTGAGCTAAACCTGATTATGACATCACATCAATGAAGCAAAGCTGATACTATTGTATGCCTACAGAGTATAGACTGAGAGAAGTGTCTTTTCCTATGAATTGCAGGCTAAAATGGACTTGCATCCCCTACTTTCAAAGGGAGTAACTGTATAGTAAGTGAGATAGGTAGACCGATATCATGTAAGCTTCCTGGCCATTACCGACCAGTAGAGGATAACAGAAAAAGGTTTTTAATTGAAATGACTATCTTTTTTGCAAAGTGGTATTGTAGTCTTTGTTTCAGCTGAGACAAAAATAAATCTTTTTATCTGCTTCTTATTTAGGGTTTTATGTTAGCTTGATAACATGTAGCACATAATCTCTGTGGCCAATGACACAGACGCAGCTCGAGACCTCACCCTGACATGTTTTTGGGTGTATTTTCAGCTCCAATTTTGCCTGCAGATTCACCAAGTTAGTCCTCGTTAGTATAGTGGTGAGTATCCCCGCCTGTCACGCGGGAGACCGGGGTTCGATTCCCCGACGGGGAGAACATTGCAAGTTTTTATCAGGTTCAGAGATTCGTTGCTCAAGGTTATGGAGAATCAAAGTCCGAATCCAATTGTAGCGTGAAAAATATACCACTTGATTTTGAGAGCATAAGAAAGAACCAGAAACACCAATTGCATAGCCTCGTTTTTAGTTTGGGTGTCACCCCTTGCTTTTATCTAGCATGGCATGTACTGTTTTTGTGCATTACAATATTTGCATATCATCCTCTTAAAATTGGCTCACGCTGTAACACAGGAGACAGCTATGTAGTGGACAAGTCTCTTGTGAGCTAAACCTGATTATGACATCACATCAATGAAGCAAAGCTGAAACTATTGTATGCCTACAGAGTATAGACTGAGAGAGAAGTGTCTTTTCCTATGGATTGCAGGCTAAAATGGACTTGCATCCCCTACTTTCAAAGGGAGTAACTGTATAGTAAGTGAGATAGATAGACCAATATCATGTAAGCTTCCTGGCCATGACCGACCAGTAGAGGATAACAGAAAAAGGTTTTTAATTGAAATGACTATCTTTTTTGCAAAGTTGTATTGTAGTCTTTGTTTCAGCTGAGACAAAAATAAATCTTTTTATCTGCTTCTTATTTAGGGTTTTATGTTAGGTTGATAACATGTAGCACATAATCTCTGTGGCCAATGACACAGACGCATCTCGAGACCTCACCCTGACATGTTTTTGGGTGTATTTTCAGCTCCAATTTTGCCTGCAGATTCACAAAGTTAGTCCTCGTTAGTATAGTGGTGAGTATCCCCGCCTGTCACGCGGGAGACCGGGGTTCGATTCCCCGACGGGGAGAACATTGCAAGTTTTTATCAGGTTCAGAGATTCGTTGCTCAAGGTTATGGAGAATCAAAGTCCGAATCCAATTGTAGCGTGAAAAATATACCACTTGATTTTGAGAGCATAAGAAAGAACCAGAAACACCAATTGCATAGCCTCGTTTTTAGTTTGGGTATCACCCCTTGCTTTTATCTAGCATGGCATGTACTGTTTTTGTGCATTACAATATTTGCATATCATCCTCTTACAATTGGCTCATGCTGTAACACAGGAGACAGCTATGTAGTGGACAAGTCTCTTGTGAGCTAAACCTGATTATGACATCACATCAATGTAGCAAAGCTGAAACTATTGTATGCCTACAGAGTATAGACTGAGAGAGAAGTGTCTTTTCCTATGAATTGCAGGCTAAAATGGACTTGCATCCCCTACTTTCAAAGGGAGTAACTGTATAGTAAGTGAGATAGGTAGACCGATATCATGTAAGCTTCCTGGCCATTACCGACCAGTAGAGGATAACAGAAAAAGGTTTTTAATTGAAATGACTATCTTTTTTGCAAAGTGGTATTGTAGTCTTTGTTTCAGCTGAGACAAAAATAAATCTTTTTATCTGCTTCTTATTTAGGGTTTTATGTTAGCTTGATAACATGCAGCACATAATCTCTGTGGCCAATGACACAGACGCATCTCGAGACCTCACCCTGACATGTTTTTGGGTGTATTTTCAGCTCCAATTTTGCCTGCAGATTCACCAAGTTAGTCCTCGTTAGTATAGTGGTGAGTATCCCCGCCTGTCACGCGGGAGACCGGGGTTCGATTCCCCGACGGGGAGAACATTGCAAGTTTTTATCAGGTTCAGAGATTCGTTGCTCAAGGTTATGGAGAATCAAAGTCCGAATCCAATTGTAGCGTGAAAAATATACCACTTGATTTTGAGAGCATAAGAAAGAACCAGAAACACCAATTGCATAGCCTCGTTTTTAGTTTGGGTGTCACCCCTTGCTTTTATCTAGCATGGCATGTACTGTTTTTGTGCATTACAATATTTGCATATCATCCTCTTAAAATTGGCTCACGCTGTAACACAGGAGACAGCTATGTAGTGGACAAGTCTCTTGTGAGCTAAACCTGATTATGACATCACATCAATGTAGCAAAGCTGAAACTATTGTATGCCTACAGAGTATAGACTGAGAGAGAAGTGTCTTTTCCTATGAATTGCAGGCTAAAATGGACTTGCATCCCCTACTTTCAAAGGGAGTAACTGTATAGTAAGTGAGATAGATAGACCGATATCATGTAAGCTTCCTGGCCACGACCGACCAGTAGAGGATAACAGAAAAAGGTTTTTAATTGAAATGACTATCTTTTTTGCAAAGTGGTATTGTAGTCTTTGTTTCAGCTGAGACAAAAATAAATCTTTTTATCTGCTTCTTATTTAGGGTTTTATGTTAGCTTGATAACATGTAGCACATAATCTCTGTGGCCAATGACACAGACGCATCTCGAGACCTCACCCTGACATGTTTTTGGATGTATTTTCAGCTCCAATTTTGCCTGGAGATGCACCAAGATAGTCCTCGTTAGTATAGTGGTGAGTATCCCCGCCTGTCACGCGGGAGACCGGGGTTCGATTCCCCGACGGGGAGAACATTGCAAGTTTTTATCAGGTTCAGAGATTCGTTGCTCAAGGTTATGGAGAATCAAAGTCCGAATCCAATTGTAGCGTGAAAAATATACCACTTGATTTTGAGAGCATAAGAAAGAACCAGAAACACCAATTGCATAGCCTCGTTTTTAGTTTGGGTATCACCCCTTGCTTTTATCTAGCATGGCATGTACTGTTTTTGTGCATTACAATATTTGCATATCATCCTCTTACAATTGGCTCATGCTGTAACACAGGAGACAGCTATGTAGTGGACAAGTCTCTTGTGAGCTAAACCTGATTATGACATCACATCAATGTAGCAAAGCTGAAACTATTGTATGCCTACAGAGTATAGACTGAGAGAGAAGTGTCTTTTCCTATGAATTGCAGGCTAAAATGGACTTGCATCCCCTACTTTCAAAGGGAGTAACTGTATAGTAAGTGAGATAGGTAGACCGATATCATGTAAGCTTCCTGGCCATTACCGACCAGTAGAGGATAACAGAAAAAGGTTTTTAATTGAAATGACTATCTTTTTTGCAAAGTGGTATTGTAGTCTTTGTTTCAGCTGAGACAAAAATAAATCTTTTTATCTGCTTCTTATTTAGGGTTTTATGTTAGCTTGATAACATGTAGCACATAATCTCTGTGGCCAATGACACAGACGCATCTCGAGACCTCACCCTGACATGTTTTTGGGTGTATTTTCAGCTCCAATTTTGCCTGCAGATTCACCAAGTTAGTCCTCGTTAGTATAGTGGTGAGTATCCCCGCCTGTCACGCGGGAGACCGGGGTTCGATTCCCCGACGGGGAGAACATTGCAAGTTTTTATCAGGTTCAGAGATTCGTTGCTCAAGGTTATGGAGAATCAAAGTCCGAATCCAATTGTAGCGTGAAAAATATACCACTTGATTTTGAGAGCATAAGAAAGAACCAGAAACACCAATTGCATAGCCTCGTTTTTAGTTTGGGTGTCACCCCTTGCTTTTATCTAGCATGGCATGTACTGTTTTTGTGCATTACAATATTTGCATATCATCCTCTTAAAATTGGCTCACGCTGTAACACAGGAGACAGCTATGTAGTGGACAAGTCTCTTGTGAGCTAAACCTGATTATGACATCACATCAATGAAGCAAAGCTGAAACTATTGTATGCCTACAGAGTATAGACTGAGAGAGAAGTGTCTTTTCCTATGGATTGCAGGCTAAAATGGACTTGCATCCCCTACTTTCAAAGGGAGTAACTGTATAGTAAGTGAGATAGATAGACCGATATCATGTAAGCTTCCTGGCCATTACCGACCAGAAGAGGATAACAGAAAAAGGTTTTTAATTGAAATGACTATCTTTTTTGCAAAGTGGTATTGTAGTCTTTGTTTCAGCTGAGACAAAAATAAATCTTTTTATCTGCTTCTTATTTAGGGTTTTATGTTAGCTTGATAACATGTAGCACATAATCTCTGTGGCCAATGACACAGACGCATCTCGAGACCTCACCCTGACATGTTTTTGGGTGTATTTTCAGCTCCAATTTTGCCTGCAGATTCACCAAGTTAGTCCTCGTTAGTATAGTGGTGAGTATCCCTGCCTGTCACGCGGGAGACCGGGGTTCGATTCCCCGACGGGGAGAACATTGCAAGTTTTTATCAGGTTCAGAGATTCGTTGCTCAAGGTTATGGAGAATCAAAGTCCGAATCCAATTGTAGCGTGAAAAATATACCACTTGATTTTGAGAGCATAAGAAAGAACCAGAAACACCAATTGCATAGCCTCGTTTTTAGTTTGGGTATCACCCCTTGCTTTTATCTAGCATGGCATGTACTGTTTTTGTGCATTACAATATTTGCATATCATCCTCTTACAATTGGCTCATGCTGTAACACAGGAGACAGCTATGTAGTGGACAAGTCTCTTGTGAGCTAAACCTGATTATGACATCACATCAATGTAGCAAAGCTGAAACTATTGTATGCCTACAGAGTATAGACTGAGAGAGAAGTGTCTTTTCCTATGAATTGCAGGCTAAAATGGACTTGCATCCCCTACTTTCAAAGGGAGTAACTGTATAGTAAGTGAGATAGGTAGACCGATATCATGTAAGCTTCCTGGCCATTACCGACCAGTAGAGGATAACAGAAAAAGGTTTTTAATTGAAATGACTATCTTTTTTGCAAAGTGGTATTGTAGTCTTTGTTTCAGCTGAGACAAAAATAAATCTTTTTATCTGCTTCTTATTTAGGGTTTTATGTTAGCTTGATAACATGTAGCACATAATCTCTGTGGCCAATGACACAGACGCATCTCGAGACCTCACCCTGACATGTTTTTGGGTGTATTTTCAGCTCCAATTTTGCCTGCAGATTCACCAAGTTAGTCCTCGTTAGTATAGTGGTGAGTATCCCCGCCTGTCACGCGGGAGACCGGGGTTCGATTCCCCGACGGGGAGAACATTGCAAGTTTTTATCAGGTTCAGAGATTCGTTGCTCAAGGTTATGGAGAATCAAAGTCCGAATCCAATTGTAGCGTGAAAAATATACCACTTGATTTTGAGAGCATAAGAAAGAACCAGAAACACCAATTGCATAGCCTCGTTTTTAGTTTGGGTGTCACCCCTTGCTTTTATCTAGCATGGCATGTACTGTTTTTGTGCATTACAATATTTGCATATCATCCTCTTAAAATTGGCTCACGCTGTAACACAGGAGACAGCTATGTAGTGGACAAGTCTCTTGTGAGCTAAACCTGATTATGACATCACATCAATGAAGCAAAGCTGATACTATTGTATGCCTACAGAGTATAGACTGAGAGAGAAGTGTCTTTTCCTATGGATTGCAGGCTAAAATGGACTTGCATCCCCTACTTTCAAAGGGAGTAACTGTATAGTAAGTGAGATAGATAGACCGATATCATGTAAGCTTCCTGGCCATTACCGACCAGTAGAGGATAACAGAAAAAGGTTTTTAATTGAAATAACTATCTTTTTTGCAAAGTTGTATTGTAGTCTTTGTTTCAGCTGAGACAAAAATAAATCTTTTTATCTGCTTCTTATTTAGGGTTTTATGTTAGCTTGATAACATGTAGCACATAATCTCTGTGGCCAATGACACAGACGCATCTCGAGACCTCACCCTGACATGTTTTTGGGTGTATTTTCAGCTCCAATTTTGCCTGCAGATTCACCAAGTTAGTCCTCGTTAGTATAGTGGTGAGTATCCCCGCCTGTCACGCGGGAGACCGGGGTTCGATTCCCCGACGGGGAGAACATTGCAAGTTTTTATCAGGTTCAGAGATTCGTTGCTCAAGGTTATGGAGAATCAAAGTCCGAATCCAATTGTAGCGTGTAAAATATACCACTTGATTTTTAGAGCATAAGAAAGAACCAGAAACACCAATTGCATAGCCTCGTTTTTAGTTTGGGTGTCACCCCTTGCTTTTATCTAGCATGGCATGTACTGTTTTTGTGCATTACAATATTTGCATATCATCCTCTTAAAATTGGCTCACGCTGTAACACAGGAGACAGCTATGTAGTGGACAAGTCTCTTGTGAGCTAAACCTGATTATGACATCACATCAATGTAGCAAAGCTGAAACTATTGTATGCCTACAGAGTATAGACTGAGAGAGAAGTGTCTTTTCCTATGAATTGCAGGCTAAAATGGACTTGCATCCCCTACTTTCAAAGGGAGTAACTGTATAGTAAGTGAGATAGATAGACCGATATCATGTAAGCTTCCTGGCCACGACCGACCAGTAGAGGATAACAGAAAAAGGTTTTTAATTGAAATGACTATCTTTTTTGCAAAGTGGTATTGTAGTCTTTGTTTCAGCTGAGACAAAAATAAATCTTTTTATCTGCTTCTTATTTAGGGTTTTATGTTAGCTTGATAACATGTAGCACATAATCTCTGTGGCCAATGACACAGATGCATCTCGAGACCTCACCCTGACATGTTTTTGGATGTATTTTCAGCTCCAATTTTGCCTGGAGATGCACCAAGATAGTCCTCGTTAGTATAGTGGTGAGTATCCCCGCCTGTCACGCGGGAGACCGGGGTTCGATTCCCCGACGGGGAGAACATTGCAAGTTTTTATCAGGTTCAGAGATTCGTTGCTCAAGGTTATGGAGAATCAAAGTCCGAATCCAATTGTAGCGTGAAAAATATACCACTTGATTTTGAGAGCATAAGAAAGAACCAGAAACACCAATTGCATAGCCTCGTTTTTAGTTTGGGTATCACCCCTTGCTTTTATCTAGCATGGCATGTACTGTTTTTGTGCATTACAATATTTGCATATCATCCTCTTAAAATTGGCTCATGCTGTAACACAGGAGACAGCTATGTAGTGGACAAGTCTCTTGTGAGCTAAACCTGATTATGACATCACATCAATGTAGCAAAGCTGAAACTATTGTATGCCTACAGAGTATAGACTGAGATAGAAGTGTCTTTTCCTATGAATTGCAGGCTAAAATGGACTTGCATCCCCTACTTTCAAAGGGAGTAACTGTATAGTAAGTGAGATAGGTAGACCGATATCATGTAAGCTTCCTGGCCATTACCGACCAGTAGAGGATAACAGAAAAAGGTTTTTAATTGAAATGACTATCTTTTTTGCAAAGTGGTATTGTAGTCTTTGTTTCAGCTGAGACAAAAATAAATCTTTTTATCTGCTTCTTATTTAGGGTTTTATGTTAGCTTGATAACATGCAGCACATAATCTCTGTGGCCAATGACACAGACGCATCTCGAGACCTCACCCTGACATGTTTTTGGGTGTATTTTCAGCTCCAATTTTGCCTGCAGATTCACCAAGTTAGTCCTCGTTAGTATAGTGGTGAGTATCCCCGCCTGTCACGCGGGAGACCGGGGTTCGATTCCCCGACGGGGAGAACATTGCAAGTTTTTATCAGGTTCAGAGATTCGTTGCTCAAGGTTATGGAGAATCAAAGTCCGAATCCAATTGTAGCGTGAAAAATATACCACTTGATTTTGAGAGCATAAGAAAGAACCAGAAACACCAATTGCATAGCCTCGTTTTTAGTTTGGGTGTCACCCCTTGCTTTTATCTAGCATGGCATGTACTGTTTTTGTGCATTACAATATTTGCATATCATCCTCTTAAAATTGGCTCACGCTGTAACACAGGAGACAGCTATGTAGTGGACAAGTCTCTTGTGAGCTAAACCTGATTATGACATCACATCAATGAAGCAAAGCTGAAACTATTGTATGCCTACAGAGTATAGACTGAGAGAGAAGTGTCTTTTCCTATGGATTGCAGGCTAAAATGGACTTGCATCCCCTACTTTCAAAGGGAGTAACTGTATAGTAAGTGAGATAGATAGACCGATATCATGTAAGCTTCCTGGCCATTACCGACCAGAAGAGGATAACAGAAAAAGGTTTTTAATTGAAATGACTATCTTTTTTGCAAAGTGGTATTGTAGTCTTTGTTTCAGCTGAGACAAAAATAAATCTTTTTATCTGCTTCTTATTTAGGGTTTTATGTTAGCTTGATAACATGTAGCACATAATCTCTGTGGCCAATGACACAGACGCATCTCGAGACCTCACCCTGACATGTTTTTGGGTGTATTTTCAGCTCCAATTTTGCCTGCAGATTCACCAAGTTAGTCCTCGTTAGTATAGTGGTGAGTATCCCTGCCAGTCACGCGGGAGACCGGGGTTCGATTCCCCGACGGGGAGAACATTGCAAGTTTTTATCAGGTTCAGAGATTCGTTGCTCAAGGTTATGGAGAATCAAAGTCCGAATCCAATTGTAGCGTGAAAAATATACCACTTGATTTTGAGAGCATAAGAAAGAACCAGAAACACCAATTGCATAGCCTCGTTTTTAGTTTGGGTATCACCCCTTGCTTTTATCTAGCATGGCATGTACTGTTTTTGTGCATTACAATATTTGCATATCATCCTCTTACAATTGGCTCATGCTGTAACACAGGAGACAGCTATGTAGTGGACAAGTCTCTTGTGAGCTAAACCTGATTATGACATCACATCAATGTAGCAAAGCTGAAACTATTGTATGCCTACAGAGTATAGACTGAGAGAGAAGTGTCTTTTCCTATGAATTGCAGGCTAAAATGGACTTGCATCCCCTACTTTCAAAGGGAGTAACTGTATAGTAAGTGAGATAGGTAGACCGATATCATGTAAGCTTCCTGGCCATTACCGACCAGTAGAGGATAACAGAAAAAGGTTTTTAATTGAAATGACTATCTTTTTTGCAAAGTGGTATTGTAGTCTTTGTTTCAGCTGAGACAAAAATAAATCTTTTTATCTGCTTCTTATTTAGGGTTTTATGTTAGCTTGATAACATGTAGCACATAATCTCTGTGGCCAATGACACAGACGCATCTCGAGACCTCACCCTGACATGTTTTTGGGTGTATTTTCAGCTCCAATTTTGCCTGCAGATTCACCAAGTTAGTCCTCGTTAGTATAGTGGTGAGTATCCCCGCCTGTCACGCGGGAGACCGGGGTTCGATTCCCCGACGGGGAGAACATTGCAAGTTTTTATCAGGTTCAGAGATTCGTTGCTCAAGGTTATGGAGAATCAAAGTCCGAATCCAATTGTAGCGTGAAAAATATACCACTTGATTTTGAGAGCATAAGAAAGAACCAGAAACACCAATTGCATAGCCTCGTTTTTAGTTTGGGTGTCACCCCTTGCTTTTATCTAGCATGGCATGTACTGTTTTTGTGCATTACAATATTTGCATATCATCCTCTTAAAATTGGCTCACGCTGTAACACAGGAGACAGCTATGTAGTGGACAAGTCTCTTGTGAGCTAAACCTGATTATGACATCACATCAATGAAGCAAAGCTGAAACTATTGTATGCCTACAGAGTATAGACTGAGAGAGAAGTGTCTTTTCCTATGGATTGCAGGCTAAAATGGACTTGCATCCCCTACTTTCAAAGGGAGTAACTGTATAGTAAGTGAGATAGATAGACCGATATCATGTAAGCTTCCTGGCCATTACCGACCAGAAGAGGATAACAGAAAAAGGTTTTTAATTGAAATGACTATCTTTTTTGCAAAGTGGTATTGTAGTCTTTGTTTCAGCTGAGACAAAAATAAATCTTTTTATCTGCTTCTTATTTAGGGTTTTATGTTAGCTTGATAACATGTAGCACATAATCTCTGTGGCCAATGACACAGATGCATCTCGAGACCTCACCCTGACATGTTTTTGGATGTATTTTCAGCTCCAATTTTGCCTGGAGATGCACCAAGATAGTCCTCGTTAGTATAGTGGTGAGTATCCCCGCCTGTCACGCGGGAGACCGGGGTTCGATTCCCCGACGGGGAGAACATTGCAAGTTTTTATCAGGTTCAGAGATTCGTTGCTCAAGGTTATGGAGAATCAAAGTCCGAATCCAATTGTAGCGTGAAAAATATACCACTTGATTTTGAGAGCATAAGAAAGAACCAGAAACACCAATTGCATAGCCTCGTTTTTAGTTTGGGTATCACCCCTTGCTTTTATCTAGCATGGCATGTACTGTTTTTGTGCATTACAATATTTGCATATCATCCTCTTAAAATTGGCTCATGCTGTAACACAGGAGACAGCTATGTAGTGGACAAGTCTCTTGTGAGCTAAACCTGATTATGACATCACATCAATGTAGCAAAGCTGAAACTATTGTATGCCTACAGAGTATAGACTGAGATAGAAGTGTCTTTTCCTATGAATTGCAGGCTAAAATGGACTTGCATCCCCTACTTTCAAAGGGAGTAACTGTATAGTAAGTGAGATAGGTAGACCGATATCATGTAAGCTTCCTGGCCATTACCGACCAGTAGAGGATAACAGAAAAAGGTTTTTAATTGAAATGACTATCTTTTTTGCAAAGTGGTATTGTAGTCTTTGTTTCAGCTGAGACAAAAATAAATCTTTTTATCTGCTTCTTATTTAGGGTTTTATGTTAGCTTGATAACATGCAGCACATAATCTCTGTGGCCAATGACACAGACGCATCTCGAGACCTCACCCTGACATGTTTTTGGGTGTATTTTCAGCTCCAATTTTGCCTGCAGATTCACCAAGTTAGTCCTCGTTAGTATAGTGGTGAGTATCCCCGCCTGTCACGCGGGAGACCGGGGTTCGATTCCCCGACGGGGAGAACATTGCAAGTTTTTATCAGGTTCAGAGATTCGTTGCTCAAGGTTATGGAGAATCAAAGTCCGAATCCAATTGTAGCGTGAAAAATATACCACTTGATTTTGAGAGCATAAGAAAGAACCAGAAACACCAATTGCATAGCCTCGTTTTTAGTTTGGGTGTCACCCCTTGCTTTTATCTAGCATGGCATGTACTGTTTTTGTGCATTACAATATTTGCATATCATCCTCTTAAAATTGGCTCACGCTGTAACACAGGAGACAGCTATGTAGTGGACAAGTCTCTTGTGAGCTAAACCTGATTATGACATCACATCAATGAAGCAAAGCTGAAACTATTGTATGCCTACAGAGTATAGACTGAGAGAGAAGTGTCTTTTCCTATGGATTGCAGGCTAAAATGGACTTGCATCCCCTACTTTCAAAGGGAGTAACTGTATAGTAAGTGAGATAGATAGACCGATATCATGTAAGCTTCCTGGCCATTACCGACCAGAAGAGGATAACAGAAAAAGGTTTTTAATTGAAATGACTATCTTTTTTGCAAAGTGGTATTGTAGTCTTTGTTTCAGCTGAGACAAAAATAAATCTTTTTATCTGCTTCTTATTTAGGGTTTTATGTTAGCTTGATAACATGTAGCACATAATCTCTGTGGCCAATGACACAGACGCATCTCGAGACCTCACCCTGACATGTTTTTGGGTGTATTTTCAGCTCCAATTTTGCCTGCAGATTCACCAAGTTAGTCCTCGTTAGTATAGTGGTGAGTATCCCTGCCAGTCACGCGGGAGACCGGGGTTCGATTCCCCGACGGGGAGAACATTGCAAGTTTTTATCAGGTTCAGAGATTCGTTGCTCAAGGTTATGGAGAATCAAAGTCCGAATCCAATTGTAGCGTGAAAAATATACCACTTGATTTTGAGAGCATAAGAAAGAACCAGAAACACCAATTGCATAGCCTCGTTTTTAGTTTGGGTATCACCCCTTGCTTTTATCTAGCATGGCATGTACTGTTTTTGTGCATTACAATATTTGCATATCATCCTCTTACAATTGGCTCATGCTGTAACACAGGAGACAGCTATGTAGTGGACAAGTCTCTTGTGAGCTAAACCTGATTATGACATCACATCAATGTAGCAAAGCTGAAACTATTGTATGCCTACAGAGTATAGACTGAGAGAGAAGTGTCTTTTCCTATGAATTGCAGGCTAAAATGGACTTGCATCCCCTACTTTCAAAGGGAGTAACTGTATAGTAAGTGAGATAGGTAGACCGATATCATGTAAGCTTCCTGGCCATTACCGACCAGTAGAGGATAACAGAAAAAGGTTTTTAATTGAAATGACTATCTTTTTTGCAAAGTGGTATTGTAGTCTTTGTTTCAGCTGAGACAAAAATAAATCTTTTTATCTGCTTCTTATTTAGGGTTTTATGTTAGCTTGATAACATGTAGCACATAATCTCTGTGGCCAATGACACAGACGCATCTCGAGACCTCACCCTGACATGTTTTTGGGTGTATTTTCAGCTCCAATTTTGCCTGCAGATTCACCAAGTTAGTCCTCGTTAGTATAGTGGTGAGTATCCCCGCCTGTCACGCGGGAGACCGGGGTTCGATTCCCCGACGGGGAGAACATTGCAAGTTTTTATCAGGTTCAGAGATTCGTTGCTCAAGGTTATGGAGAATCAAAGTCCGAATCCAATTGTAGCGTGAAAAATATACCACTTGATTTTGAGAGCATAAGAAAGAACCAGAAACACCAATTGCATAGCCTCGTTTTTAGTTTGGGTGTCACCCCTTGCTTTTATCTAGCATGGCATGTACTGTTTTTGTGCATTACAATATTTGCATATCATCCTCTTAAAATTGGCTCACGCTGTAACACAGGAGACAGCTATGTAGTGGACAAGTCTCTTGTGAGCTAAACCTGATTATGACATCACATCAATGAAGCAAAGCTGAAACTATTGTATGCCTACAGAGTATAGACTGAGAGAGAAGTGTCTTTTCCTATGGATTGCAGGCTAAAATGGACTTGCATCCCCTACTTTCAAAGGGAGTAACTGTATAGTAAGTGAGATAGATAGACCGATATCATGTAAGCTTCCTGGCCATTACCGACCAGAAGAGGATAACAGAAAAAGGTTTTTAATTGAAATGACTATCTTTTTTGCAAAGTGGTATTGTAGTCTTTGTTTCAGCTGAGACAAAAATAAATCTTTTTATCTGCTTCTTATTTAGGGTTTTATGTTAGCTTGATAACATGTAGCACATAATCTCTGTGGCCAATGACACAGACGCATCTCGAGACCTCACCCTGACATGTTTTTGGGTGTATTTTCAGCTCCAATTTTGCCTGCAGATTCACCAAGTTAGTCCTCGTTAGTATAGTGGTGAGTATCCCTGCCTGTCACGCGGGAGACCGGGGTTCGATTCCCCGACGGGGAGAACATTGCAAGTTTTTATCAGGTTCAGAGATTCGTTGCTCAAGGTTATGGAGAATCAAAGTCCGAATCCAATTGTAGCGTGAAAAATATACCACTTGATTTTGAGAGCATAAGAAAGAACCAGAAACACCAATTGCATAGCCTCGTTTTTAGTTTGGGTATCACCCCTTGCTTTTATCTAGCATGGCATGTACTGTTTTTGTGCATTACAATATTTGCATATCATCCTCTTACAATTGGCTCATGCTGTAACACAGGAGACAGCTATGTAGTGGACAAGTCTCTTGTGAGCTAAACCTGATTATGACATCACATCAATGTAGCAAAGCTGAAACTATTGTATGCCTACAGAGTATAGACTGAGAGAGAAGTGTCTTTTCCTATGAATTGCAGGCTAAAATGGACTTGCATCCCCTACTTTCAAAGGGAGTAACTGTATAGTAAGTGAGATAGGTAGACCGATATCATGTAAGCTTCCTGGCCATTACCGACCAGTAGAGGATAACAGAAAAAGGTTTTTAATTGAAATGACTATCTTTTTTGCAAAGTGGTATTGTAGTCTTTGTTTCAGCTGAGACAAAAATAAATCTTTTTATCTGCTTCTTATTTAGGGTTTTATGTTAGCTTGATAACATGTAGCACATAATCTCTGTGGCCAATGACACAGACGCATCTCGAGACCTCACCCTGACATGTTTTTGGGTGTATTTTCAGCTCCAATTTTGCCTGCAGATTCACCAAGTTAGTCCTCGTTAGTATAGTGGTGAGTATCCCCGCCTGTCACGCGGGAGACCGGGGTTCGATTCCCCGACGGGGAGAACATTGCAAGTTTTTATCAGGTTCAGAGATTCGTTGCTCAAGGTTATGGAGAATCAAAGTCCGAATCCAATTGTAGCGTGAAAAATATACCACTTGATTTTGAGAGCATAAGAAAGAACCAGAAACACCAATTGCATAGCCTCGTTTTTAGTTTGGGTGTCACCCCTTGCTTTTATCTAGCATGGCATGTACTGTTTTTGTGCATTACAATATTTGCATATCATCCTCTTAAAATTGGCTCACGCTGTAACACAGGAGACAGCTATGTAGTGGACAAGTCTCTTGTGAGCTAAACCTGATTATGACATCACATCAATGAAGCAAAGCTGATACTATTGTATGCCTACAGAGTATAGACTGAGAGAGAAGTGTCTTTTCCTATGGATTGCAGGCTAAAATGGACTTGCATCCCCTACTTTCAAAGGGAGTAACTGTATAGTAAGTGAGATAGATAGACCGATATCATGTAAGCTTCCTGGCCATTACCGACCAGTAGAGGATAACAGAAAAAGGTTTTTAATTGAAATAACTATCTTTTTTGCAAAGTTGTATTGTAGTCTTTGTTTCAGCTGAGACAAAAATAAATCTTTTTATCTGCTTCTTATTTAGGGTTTTATGTTAGCTTGATAACATGTAGCACATAATCTCTGTGGCCAATGACACAGACGCATCTCGAGACCTCACCCTGACATGTTTTTGGGTGTATTTTCAGCTCCAATTTTGCCTGCAGATTCACCAAGTTAGTCCTCGTTAGTATAGTGGTGAGTATCCCCGCCTGTCACGCGGGAGACCGGGGTTCGACTCCCCGACGGGGAGAACATTGCAAGTTTTTATCAGGTTCAGAGATTCGTTGCTCAAGGTTATGGAGAATCAAAGTCCGAATCCAATTGTAGCGTGTAAAATATACCACTTGATTTTTAGAGCATAAGAAAGAACCAGAAACACCAATTGCATAGCCTCGTTTTTAGTTTGGGTGTCACCCCTTGCTTTTATCTAGCATGGCATGTACTGTTTTTGTGCATTACAATATTTGCATATCATCCTCTTAAAATTGGCTCACGCTGTAACACAGGAGACAGCTATGTAGTGGACAAGTCTCTTGTGAGCTAAACCTGATTATGACATCACATCAATGAAGCAAAGCTGATACTATTGTATGCCTACAGAGTATAGACTGAGAGAGAAGTGTCTTTTCCTATGAATTGCAGGCTAAAATGGACTTGCATCCCCTACTTTCAAAGGGAGTAACTGTATAGTAAGTGAGATAGGTAGACCGATATCATGTAAGCTTCCTGGCCATTACCGACCAGTAGAGGATAACAGAAAAAGGTTTTTAATTGAAATGACTATCTTTTTTGCAAAGTGGTATTGTAGTCTTTGTTTCAGCTGAGACAAAAATAAATCTTTTTATCTGCTTCTTATTTAGGGTTTTATGTTAGCTTGATAACATGTAGCACATAATCTCTGTGGCCAATGACACAGACGCATCTCGAGACCTCACCCTGACATGTTTTTGGGTGTATTTTCAGCTCCAATTTTGCCTGCAGATTCACCAAGTTAGTCCTCGTTAGTATAGTGGTGAGTATCCCCGCCTGTCACGCGGGAGACCGGGGTTCGATTCCCCGACGGGGAGAACATTGCAAGTTTTTATCAGGTTCAGAGATTCGTTGCTCAAGGTTATGGAGAATCAAAGTCCGAATCCAATTGTAGCGTGAAAAATATACCACTTGATTTTGAGAGCATAAGAAAGAACCAGAAACACCAATTGCATAGCCTCGTTTTTAGTTTGGGTGTCACCCCTTGCTTTTATCTAGCATGGCATGTACTGTTTTTGTGCATTACAATATTTGCATATCATCCTCTTAAAATTGGCTCACGCTGTAACACAGGAGACAGCTATGTAGTGGACAAGTCTCTTGTGAGCTAAACCTGATTATGACATCACATCAATGAAGCAAAGCTGATACTATTGTATGCCTACAGAGTATAGACTGAGAGAGAAGTGTCTTTTCCTATGGATTGCAGGCTAAAATGGACTTGCATCCCCTACTTTCAAAGGGAGTAACTGTATAGTAAGTGAGATAGATAGACCGATATCATGTAAGCTTCCTGGCCATTACCGACCAGTAGAGGATAACAGAAAAAGGTTTTTAATTGAAATAACTATCTTTTTTGCAAAGTTGTATTGTAGTCTTTGTTTCAGCTGAGACAAAAATAAATCTTTTTATCTGCTTCTTATTTAGGGTTTTATGTTAGCTTGATAACATGTAGCACATAATCTCTGTGGCCAATGACACAGACGCATCTCGAGACCTCACCCTGACATGTTTTTGGGTGTATTTTCAGCTCCAATTTTGCCTGCAGATTCACCAAGTTAGTCCTCGTTAGTATAGTGGTGAGTATCCCCGCCTGTCACGCGGGAGACCGGGGTTCGATTCCCCGATGGGGAGAACATTGCAAGTTTTTATCAGGTTCAGAGATTCGTTGCTCAAGGTTATGGAGAATCAAAGTCCGAATCCAATTGTAGCGTGTAAAATATACCACTTGATTTTTAGAGCATAAGAAAGAACCAGAAACACCAATTGCATAGCCTCGTTTTTAGTTTGGGTGTCACCCCTTGCTTTTATCTAGCATGGCATGTACTGTTTTTGTGCATTACAATATTTGCATATCATCCTCTTAAAATTGGCTCACGCTGTAACACAGGAGACAGCTATGTAGTGGACAAGTCTCTTGTGAGCTAAACCTGATTATGACATCACATCAATGAAGCAAAGCTGAAACTATTGTATGCCTACAGAGTATATACTGAGAGAGAAGTTTCTTTTCCTATGGATTGCAGGCTAAAATGGACTTGCATCCCCTACTTTCAAAGGGAGTAACTGTATAGTAAGTGAGATAGATAGACCGATATCATGTAAGCTTCCTGGCCATTACCGACCAGAAGAGGATAACAGAAAAAGGTTTTTAATTGAAATGACTATCTTTTTTGCAAAGTGGTATTGTAGTCTTTGTTTCAGCTGAGACAAAAATAAATCTTTTTATCTGCTTCTTATTTAGGGTTTTATGTTAGCTTGATAACATGTAGCACATAATCTCTGTGGCCAATGACACAGACGCATCTCGAGACCTCACCCTGACATGTTTTTGGGTGTATTTTCAGCTCCAATTTTGCCTGCAGATTCACCAAGTTAGTCCTCGTTAGTATAGTGGTGAGTATCCCTGCCTGTCACGCGGGAGACCGGGGTTCGATTCCCCGACGGGGAGAACATTGCAAGTTTTTATCAGGTTCAGAGATTCGTTGCTCAAGGTTATGGAGAATCAAAGTCCGAATCCAATTGTAGCGTGAAAAATATACCACTTGATTTTGAGAGCATAAGAAAGAACCAGAAACACCAATTGCATAGCCTCGTTTTTAGTTTGGGTATCACCCCTTGCTTTTATCTAGCATGGCATGTACTGTTTTTGTGCATTACAATATTTGCATATCATCCTCTTACAATTGGCTCATGCTGTAACACAGGAGACAGCTATGTAGTGGACAAGTCTCTTGTGAGCTAAACCTGATTATGACATCACATCAATGTAGCAAAGCTGAAACTATTGTATGCCTACAGAGTATAGACTGAGAGAGAAGTGTCTTTTCCTATGAATTGCAGGCTAAAATGGACTTGCATCCCCTACTTTCAAAGGGAGTAACTGTATAGTAAGTGAGATAGGTAGACCGATATCATGTAAGCTTCCTGGCCATTACCGACCAGTAGAGGATAACAGAAAAAGGTTTTTAATTGAAATGACTATCTTTTTTGCAAAGTGGTATTGTAGTCTTTGTTTCAGCTGAGACAAAAATAAATCTTTTTATCTGCTTCTTATTTAGGGTTTTATGTTAGCTTGATAACATGTAGCACATAATCTCTGTGGCCAATGACACAGACGCATCTCGAGACCTCACCCTGACATGTTTTTGGGTGTATTTTCAGCTCCAATTTTGCCTGCAGATTCACCAAGTTAGTCCTCGTTAGTATAGTGGTGAGTATCCCCGCCTGTCACGCGGGAGACCGGGGTTCGATTCCCCGACGGGGAGAACATTGCAAGTTTTTATCAGGTTCAGAGATTCGTTGCTCAAGGTTATGGAGAATCAAAGTCCGAATCCAATTGTAGCGTGAAAAATATACCACTTGATTTTGAGAGCATAAGAAAGAACCAGAAACACCAATTGCATAGCCTCGTTTTTAGTTTGGGTGTCACCCCTTGCTTTTATCTAGCATGGCATGTACTGTTTTTGTGCATTACAATATTTGCATATCATCCTCTTAAAATTGGCTCACGCTGTAACACAGGAGACAGCTATGTAGTGGACAAGTCTCTTGTGAGCTAAACCTGATTATGACATCACATCAATGAAGCAAAGCTGAAACTATTGTATGCCTACAGAGTATAGACTGAGAGAGAAGTGTCTTTTCCTATGGATTGCAGGCTAAAATGGACTTGCATCCCCTACTTTCAAAGGGAGTAACTGTATAGTAAGTGAGATAGATAGACCGATATCATGTAAGCTTCCTGGCCATTACCGACCAGAAGAGGATAACAGAAAAAGGTTTTTAATTGAAATGACTATCTTTTTTGCAAAGTGGTATTGTAGTCTTTGTTTCAGCTGAGACAAAAATAAATCTTTTTATCTGCTTCTTATTTAGGGTTTTATGTTAGCTTGATAACATGTAGCACATAATCTCTGTGGCCAATGACACAGACGCATCTCGAGACCTCACCCTGACATGTTTTTGGGTGTATTTTCAGCTCCAATTTTGCCTGCAGATTCACCAAGTTAGTCCTCGTTAGTATAGTGGTGAGTATCCCTGCCTGTCACGCGGGAGACCGGGGTTCGATTCCCCGACGGGGAGAACATTGCAAGTTTTTATCAGGTTCAGAGATTCGTTGCTCAAGGTTATGGAGAATCAAAGTCCGAATCCAATTGTAGCGTGAAAAATATACCACTTGATTTTGAGAGCATAAGAAAGAACCAGAAACACCAATTGCATAGCCTCGTTTTTAGTTTGGGTATCACCCCTTGCTTTTATCTAGCATGGCATGTACTGTTTTTGTGCATTACAATATTTGCATATCATCCTCTTACAATTGGCTCATGCTGTAACACAGGAGACAGCTATGTAGTGGACAAGTCTCTTGTGAGCTAAACCTGATTATGACATCACATCAATGTAGCAAAGCTGAAACTATTGTATGCCTACAGAGTATAGACTGAGAGAGAAGTGTCTTTTCCTATGAATTGCAGGCTAAAATGGACTTGCATCCCCTACTTTCAAAGGGAGTAACTGTATAGTAAGTGAGATAGGTAGACCGATATCATGTAAGCTTCCTGGCCATTACCGACCAGTAGAGGATAACAGAAAAAGGTTTTTAATTGAAATGACTATCTTTTTTGCAAAGTGGTATTGTAGTCTTTGTTTCAGCTGAGACAAAAATAAATCTTTTTATCTGCTTCTTATTTAGGGTTTTATGTTAGCTTGATAACATGTAGCACATAATCTCTGTGGCCAATGACACAGACGCATCTCGAGACCTCACCCTGACATGTTTTTGGGTGTATTTTCAGCTCCAATTTTGCCTGCAGATTCACCAAGTTAGTCCTCGTTAGTATAGTGGTGAGTATCCCCGCCTGTCACGCGGGAGACCGGGGTTCGATTCCCCGACGGGGAGAACATTGCAAGTTTTTATCAGGTTCAGAGATTCGTTGCTCAAGGTTATGGAGAATCAAAGTCCGAATCCAATTGTAGCGTGAAAAATATACCACTTGATTTTGAGAGCATAAGAAAGAACCAGAAACACCAATTGCATAGCCTCGTTTTTAGTTTGGGTGTCACCCCTTGCTTTTATCTAGCATGGCATGTACTGTTTTTGTGCATTACAATATTTGCATATCATCCTCTTAAAATTGGCTCACGCTGTAACACAGGAGACAGCTATGTAGTGGACAAGTCTCTTGTGAGCTAAACCTGATTATGACATCACATCAATGAAGCAAAGCTGATACTATTGTATGCCTACAGAGTATAGACTGAGAGAGAAGTGTCTTTTCCTATGAATTGCAGGCTAAAATGGACTTGCATCCCCTACTTTCAAAGGGAGTAACTGTATAGTAAGTGAGATAGGTAGACCGATATCATGTAAGCTTCCTGGCCATTACCGACCAGTAGAGGATAACAGAAAAAGGTTTTTAATTGAAATGACTATCTTTTTTGCAAAGTGGTATTGTAGTCTTTGTTTCAGCTGAGACAAAAATAAATCTTTTTATCTGCTTCTTATTTAGGGTTTTATGTTAGCTTGATAACATGTAGCACATAATCTCTGTGGCCAATGACACAGACGCATCTCGAGACCTCACCCTGACATGTTTTTGGGTGTATTTTCAGCTCCAATTTTGCCTGCAGATTCACCAAGTTAGTCCTCGTTAGTATAGTGGTGAGTATCCCCGCCTGTCACGCGGGAGACCGGGGTTCGATTCCCCGACGGGGAGAACATTGCAAGTTTTTATCAGGTTCAGAGATTCGTTGCTCAAGGTTATGGAGAATCAAAGTCCGAATCCAATTGTAGCGTGAAAAATATACCACTTGATTTTGAGAGCATAAGAAAGAACCAGAAACACCAATTGCATAGCCTCGTTTTTAGTTTGGGTGTCACCCCTTGCTTTTATCTAGCATGGCATGTACTGTTTTTGTGCATTACAATATTTGCATATCATCCTCTTAAAATTGGCTCACGCTGTAACACAGGAGACAGCTATGTAGTGGACAAGTCTCTTGTGAGCTAAACCTGATTATGACATCACATCAATGAAGCAAAGCTGATACTATTGTATGCCTACAGAGTATAGACTGAGAGAGAAGTGTCTTTTCCTATGGATTGCAGGCTAAAATGGACTTGCATCCCCTACTTTCAAAGGGAGTAACTGTATAGTAAGTGAGATAGATAGACCGATATCATGTAAGCTTCCTGGCCATTACCGACCAGTAGAGGATAACAGAAAAAGGTTTTTAATTGAAATAACTATCTTTTTTGCAAAGTTGTATTGTAGTCTTTGTTTCAGCTGAGACAAAAATAAATCTTTTTATCTGCTTCTTATTTAGGGTTTTATGTTAGCTTGATAACATGTAGCACATAATCTCTGTGGCCAATGACACAGACGCATCTCGAGACCTCACCCTGACATGTTTTTGGGTGTATTTTCAGCTCCAATTTTGCCTGCAGATTCACCAAGTTAGTCCTCGTTAGTATAGTGGTGAGTATCCCCGCCTGTCACGCGGGAGACCGGGGTTCGATTCCCCGATGGGGAGAACATTGCAAGTTTTTATCAGGTTCAGAGATTCGTTGCTCAAGGTTATGGAGAATCAAAGTCCGAATCCAATTGTAGCGTGTAAAATATACCACTTGATTTTTAGAGCATAAGAAAGAACCAGAAACACCAATTGCATAGCCTCGTTTTTAGTTTGGGTGTCACCCCTTGCTTTTATCTAGCATGGCATGTACTGTTTTTGTGCATTACAATATTTGCATATCATCCTCTTAAAATTGGCTCACGCTGTAACACAGGAGACAGCTATGTAGTGGACAAGTCTCTTGTGAGCTAAACCTGATTATGACATCACATCAATGAAGCAAAGCTGAAACTATTGTATGCCTACAGAGTATATACTGAGAGAGAAGTTTCTTTTCCTATGGATTGCAGGCTAAAATGGACTTGCATCCCCTACTTTCAAAGGGAGTAACTGTATAGTAAGTGAGATAGATAGACCGATATCATGTAAGCTTCCTGGCCATTACCGACCAGAAGAGGATAACAGAAAAAGGTTTTTAATTGAAATGACTATCTTTTTTGCAAAGTGGTATTGTAGTCTTTGTTTCAGCTGAGACAAAAATAAATCTTTTTATCTGCTTCTTATTTAGGGTTTTATGTTAGCTTGATAACATGTAGCACATAATCTCTGTGGCCAATGACACAGACGCATCTCGAGACCTCACCCTGACATGTTTTTGGGTGTATTTTCAGCTCCAATTTTGCCTGCAGATTCACCAAGTTAGTCCTCGTTAGTATAGTGGTGAGTATCCCTGCCTGTCACGCGGGAGACCGGGGTTCGATTCCCCGACGGGGAGAACATTGCAAGTTTTTATCAGGTTCAGAGATTCGTTGCTCAAGGTTATGGAGAATCAAAGTCCGAATCCAATTGTAGCGTGAAAAATATACCACTTGATTTTGAGAGCATAAGAAAGAACCAGAAACACCAATTGCATAGCCTCGTTTTTAGTTTGGGTGTCACCCCTTGCTTTTATCTAGCATGGCATGTACTGTTTTTGTGCATTACAATATTTGCATATCATCCTCTTAAAATTGGCTCACGCTGTAACACAGGAGACAGCTATGTAGTGGACAAGTCTCTTGTGAGCTAAACCTGATTATGACATCACATCAATGAAGCAAAGCTGAAACTATTGTATGCCTACAGAGTATAGACTGAGAGAGAAGTGTCTTTTCCTATGGATTGCAGGCTAAAATGGACTTGCATCCCCTACTTTCAAAGGGAGTAACTGTATAGTAAGTGAGATAGATAGACCGATATCATGTAAGCTTCCTGGCCATTACCGACCAGAAGAGGATAACAGAAAAAGGTTTTTAATTGAAATGACTATCTTTTTTGCAAAGTGGTATTGTAGTCTTTGTTTCAGCTGAGACAAAAATAAATCTTTTTATCTGCTTCTTATTTAGGGTTTTATGTTAGCTTGATAACATGTAGCACATAATCTCTGTGGCCAATGACACAGACGCATCTCGAGACCTCACCCTGACATGTTTTTGGGTGTATTTTCAGCTCCAATTTTGCCTGCAGATTCACCAAGTTAGTCCTCGTTAGTATAGTGGTGAGTATCCCTGCCTGTCACGCGGGAGACCGGGGTTCGATTCCCCGACGGGGAGAACATTGCAAGTTTTTATCAGGTTCAGAGATTCGTTGCTCAAGGTTATGGAGAATCAAAGTCCGAATCCAATTGTAGCGTGAAAAATATACCACTTGATTTTGAGAGCATAAGAAAGAACCAGAAACACCAATTGCATAGCCTCGTTTTTAGTTTGGGTATCACCCCTTGCTTTTATCTAGCATGGCATGTACTGTTTTTGTGCATTACAATATTTGCATATCATCCTCTTACAATTGGCTCATGCTGTAACACAGGAGACAGCTATGTAGTGGACAAGTCTCTTGTGAGCTAAACCTGATTATGACATCACATCAATGTAGCAAAGCTGAAACTATTGTATGCCTACAGAGTATAGACTGAGAGAGAAGTGTCTTTTCCTATGAATTGCAGGCTAAAATGGACTTGCATCCCCTACTTTCAAAGGGAGTAACTGTATAGTAAGTGAGATAGGTAGACCGATATCATGTAAGCTTCCTGGCCATTACCGACCAGTAGAGGATAACAGAAAAAGGTTTTTAATTGAAATGACTATCTTTTTTGCAAAGTGGTATTGTAGTCTTTGTTTCAGCTGAGACAAAAATAAATCTTTTTATCTGCTTCTTATTTAGGGTTTTATGTTAGCTTGATAACATGTAGCACATAATCTCTGTGGCCAATGACACAGACGCATCTCGAGACCTCACCCTGACATGTTTTTGGGTGTATTTTCAGCTCCAATTTTGCCTGCAGATTCACCAAGTTAGTCCTCGTTAGTATAGTGGTGAGTATCCCCGCCTGTCACGCGGGAGACCGGGGTTCGATTCCCCGACGGGGAGAACATTGCAAGTTTTTATCAGGTTCAGAGATTCGTTGCTCAAGGTTATGGAGAATCAAAGTCCGAATCCAATTGTAGCGTGAAAAATATACCACTTGATTTTGAGAGCATAAGAAAGAACCAGAAACACCAATTGCATAGCCTCGTTTTTAGTTTGGGTGTCACCCCTTGCTTTTATCTAGCATGGCATGTACTGTTTTTGTGCATTACAATATTTGCATATCATCCTCTTAAAATTGGCTCACGCTGTAACACAGGAGACAGCTATGTAGTGGACAAGTCTCTTGTGAGCTAAACCTGATTATGACATCACATCAATGAAGCAAAGCTGATACTATTGTATGCCTACAGAGTATAGACTGAGAGAGAAGTGTCTTTTCCTATGGATTGCAGGCTAAAATGGACTTGCATCCCCTACTTTCAAAGGGAGTAACTGTATAGTAAGTGAGATAGATAGACCGATATCATGTAAGCTTCCTGGCCATTACCGACCAGTAGAGGATAACAGAAAAAGGTTTTTAATTGAAATAACTATCTTTTTTGCAAAGTTGTATTGTAGTCTTTGTTTCAGCTGAGACAAAAATAAATCTTTTTATCTGCTTCTTATTTAGGGTTTTATGTTAGCTTGATAACATGTAGCACATAATCTCTGTGGCCAATGACACAGACGCATCTCGAGACCTCACCCTGACATGTTTTTGGGTGTATTTTCAGCTCCAATTTTGCCTGCAGATTCACCAAGTTAGTCCTCGTTAGTATAGTGGTGAGTATCCCCGCCTGTCACGCGGGAGACCGGGGTTCGACTCCCCGACGGGGAGAACATTGCAAGTTTTTATCAGGTTCAGAGATTCGTTGCTCAAGGTTATGGAGAATCAAAGTCCGAATCCAATTGTAGCGTGTAAAATATACCACTTGATTTTTAGAGCATAAGAAAGAACCAGAAACACCAATTGCATAGCCTCGTTTTTAGTTTGGGTGTCACCCCTTGCTTTTATCTAGCATGGCATGTACTGTTTTTGTGCATTACAATATTTGCATATCATCCTCTTAAAATTGGCTCACGCTGTAACACAGGAGACAGCTATGTAGTGGACAAGTCTCTTGTGAGCTAAACCTGATTATGACATCACATCAATGAAGCAAAGCTGATACTATTGTATGCCTACAGAGTATAGACTGAGAGAGAAGTGTCTTTTCCTATGAATTGCAGGCTAAAATGGACTTGCATCCCCTACTTTCAAAGGGAGTAACTGTATAGTAAGTGAGATAGGTAGACCGATATCATGTAAGCTTCCTGGCCATTACCGACCAGTAGAGGATAACAGAAAAAGGTTTTTAATTGAAATGACTATCTTTTTTGCAAAGTGGTATTGTAGTCTTTGTTTCAGCTGAGACAAAAATAAATCTTTTTATCTGCTTCTTATTTAGGGTTTTATGTTAGCTTGATAACATGTAGCACATAATCTCTGTGGCCAATGACACAGACGCATCTCGAGACCTCACCCTGACATGTTTTTGGGTGTATTTTCAGCTCCAATTTTGCCTGCAGATTCACCAAGTTAGTCCTCGTTAGTATAGTGGTGAGTATCCCCGCCTGTCACGCGGGAGACCGGGGTTCGATTCCCCGACGGGGAGAACATTGCAAGTTTTTATCAGGTTCAGAGATTCGTTGCTCAAGGTTATGGAGAATCAAAGTCCGAATCCAATTGTAGCGTGAAAAATATACCACTTGATTTTGAGAGCATAAGAAAGAACCAGAAACACCAATTGCATAGCCTCGTTTTTAGTTTGGGTGTCACCCCTTGCTTTTATCTAGCATGGCATGTACTGTTTTTGTGCATTACAATATTTGCATATCATCCTCTTAAAATTGGCTCACGCTGTAACACAGGAGACAGCTATGTAGTGGACAAGTCTCTTGTGAGCTAAACCTGATTATGACATCACATCAATGAAGCAAAGCTGATACTATTGTATGCCTACAGAGTATAGACTGAGAGAGAAGTGTCTTTTCCTATGGATTGCAGGCTAAAATGGACTTGCATCCCCTACTTTCAAAGGGAGTAACTGTATAGTAAGTGAGATAGATAGACCGATATCATGTAAGCTTCCTGGCCATTACCGACCAGTAGAGGATAACAGAAAAAGGTTTTTAATTGAAATAACTATCTTTTTTGCAAAGTTGTATTGTAGTCTTTGTTTCAGCTGAGACAAAAATAAATCTTTTTATCTGCTTCTTATTTAGGGTTTTATGTTAGCTTGATAACATGTAGCACATAATCTCTGTGGCCAATGACACAGACGCATCTCGAGACCTCACCCTGACATGTTTTTGGGTGTATTTTCAGCTCCAATTTTGCCTGCAGATTCACCAAGTTAGTCCTCGTTAGTATAGTGGTGAGTATCCCCGCCTGTCACGCGGGAGACCGGGGTTCGATTCCCCGATGGGGAGAACATTGCAAGTTTTTATCAGGTTCAGAGATTCGTTGCTCAAGGTTATGGAGAATCAAAGTCCGAATCCAATTGTAGCGTGTAAAATATACCACTTGATTTTTAGAGCATAAGAAAGAACCAGAAACACCAATTGCATAGCCTCGTTTTTAGTTTGGGTGTCACCCCTTGCTTTTATCTAGCATGGCATGTACTGTTTTTGTGCATTACAATATTTGCATATCATCCTCTTAAAATTGGCTCACGCTGTAACACAGGAGACAGCTATGTAGTGGACAAGTCTCTTGTGAGCTAAACCTGATTATGACATCACATCAATGAAGCAAAGCTGAAACTATTGTATGCCTACAGAGTATATACTGAGAGAGAAGTTTCTTTTCCTATGGATTGCAGGCTAAAATGGACTTGCATCCCCTACTTTCAAAGGGAGTAACTGTATAGTAAGTGAGATAGATAGACCGATATCATGTAAGCTTCCTGGCCATTACCGACCAGAAGAGGATAACAGAAAAAGGTTTTTAATTGAAATGACTATCTTTTTTGCAAAGTGGTATTGTAGTCTTTGTTTCAGCTGAGACAAAAATAAATCTTTTTATCTGCTTCTTATTTAGGGTTTTATGTTAGCTTGATAACATGTAGCACATAATCTCTGTGGCCAATGACACAGACGCATCTCGAGACCTCACCCTGACATGTTTTTGGGTGTATTTTCAGCTCCAATTTTGCCTGCAGATTCACCAAGTTAGTCCTCGTTAGTATAGTGGTGAGTATCCCCGCCTGTCACGCGGGAGACCGGGGTTCGATTCCCCGACGGGGAGAACATTGCAAGTTTTTATCAGGTTCAGAGATTCGTTGCTCAAGGTTATGGAGAATCAAAGTCCGAATCCAATTGTAGCGTGAAAAATATACCACTTGATTTTGAGAGCATAAGAAAGAACCAGAAACACCAATTGCATAGCCTCGTTTTTAGTTTGGGTATCACCCCTTGCTTTTATCTAGCATGGCATGTACTGTTTTTGTGCATTACAATATTTGCATATCATCCTCTTACAATTGGCTCATGCTGTAACACAGGAGACAGCTATGTAGTGGACAAGTCTCTTGTGAGCTAAACCTGATTATGACATCACATCAATGAAGCAAAGCTGAAACTATTGTATGCCTACAGAGTATATACTGAGAGAGAAGTTTCTTTTCCTATGGATTGCAGGCTAAAATGGACTTGCATCCCCTACTTTCAAAGGGAGTAACTGTATAGTAAGTGAGATAGATAGACCGATATCATGTAAGCTTCCTGGCCATTACCGACCAGAAGAGGATAACAGAAAAAGGTTTTTAATTGAAATGACTATCTTTTTTGCAAAGTGGTATTGTAGTCTTTGTTTCAGCTGAGACAAAAATAAATCTTTTTATCTGCTTCTTATTTAGGGTTTTATGTTAGCTTGATAACATGTAGCACATAATCTCTGTGGCCAATGACACAGACGCATCTCGAGACCTCACCCTGACATGTTTTTGGGTGTATTTTCAGCTCCAATTTTGCCTGCAGATTCACCAAGTTAGTCCTCGTTAGTATAGTGGTGAGTATCCCCGCCTGTCACGCGGGAGACCGGGGTTCGATTCCCCGACGGGGAGAACATTGCAAGTTTTTATCAGGTTCAGAGATTCGTTGCTCAAGGTTATGGAGAATCAAAGTCCGAATCCAATTGTAGCGTGAAAAATATACCACTTGATTTTGAGAGCATAAGAAAGAACCAGAAACACCAATTGCATAGCCTCGTTTTTAGTTTGGGTATCACCCCTTGCTTTTATCTAGCATGGCATGTACTGTTTTTGTGCATTACAATATTTGCATATCATCCTCTTACAATTGGCTCATGCTGTAACACAGGAGACAGCTATGTAGTGGACAAGTCTCTTGTGAGCTAAACCTGATTATGACATCACATCAATGTAGCAAAGCTGAAACTATTGTATGCCTACAGAGTATAGACTGAGAGAGAAGTGTCTTTTCCTATGAATTGCAGGCTAAAATGGACTTGCATCCCCTACTTTCAAAGGGAGTAACTGTATAGTAAGTGAGATAGGTAGACCGATATCATGTAAGCTTCCTGGCCATTACCGACCAGTAGAGGATAACAGAAAAAGGTTTTTAATTGAAATGACTATCTTTTTTGCAAAGTGGTATTGTAGTCTTTGTTTCAGCTGAGACAAAAATAAATCTTTTTATCTGCTTCTTATTTAGGGTTTTATGTTAGCTTGATAACATGTAGCACATAATCTCTGTGGCCAATGACACAGACGCATCTCGAGACCTCACCCTGACATGTTTTTGGGTGTATTTTCAGCTCCAATTTTGCCTGCAGATTCACCAAGTTAGTCCTCGTTAGTATAGTGGTGAGTATCCCCGCCTGTCACGCGGGAGACCGGGGTTCGATTCCCCGACGGGGAGAACATTGCAAGTTTTTATCAGGTTCAGAGATTCGTTGCTCAAGGTTATGGAGAATCAAAGTCCGAATCCAATTGTAGCGTGTAAAATATACCACTTGATTTTGAGAGCATAAGAAAGAACCAGAAACACCAATTGCATAGCCTCGTTTTTAGTTTGGGTGTCACCCCTTGCTTTTATCTAGCATGGCATGTACTGTTTTTGTGCATTACAATATTTGCATATCATCCTCTTAAAATTGGCTCACGCTGTAACACAGGAGACAGCTATGTAGTGGACAAGTCTCTTGTGAGCTAAACCTGATTATGACATCACATCAATGAAGCAAAGCTGATACTATTGTATGCCTACAGAGTATAGACTGAGAGAGAAGTGTCTTTTCCTATGAATTGCAGGCTAAAATGGACTTGCATCCCCTACTTTCAAAGGGAGTAACTGTATAGTAAGTGAGATAGGTAGACCGATATCATGTAAGCTTCCTGGCCATTACCGACCAGTAGAGGATAACAGAAAAAGGTTTTTAATTGAAATGACTATCTTTTTTGCAAAGTGGTATTGTAGTCTTTGTTTCAGCTGAGACAAAAATAAATCTTTTTATCTGCTTCTTATTTAGGGTTTTATGTTAGCTTGATAACATGTAGCACATAATCTCTGTGGCCAATGACACAGACGCATCTCGAGACCTCACCCTGACATGTTTTTGGGTGTATTTTCAGCTCCAATTTTGCCTGCAGATTCACCAAGTTAGTCCTCGTTAGTATAGTGGTGAGTATCCCCGCCTGTCACGCGGGAGACCGGGGTTCGATTCCCCGACGGGGAGAACATTGCAAGTTTTTATCAGGTTCAGAGATTCGTTGCTCAAGGTTATGGAGAATCAAAGTCCGAATCCAATTGTAGCGTGAAAAATATACCACTTGATTTTGAGAGCATAAGAAAGAACCAGAAACACCAATTGCATAGCCTCGTTTTTAGTTTGGGTGTCACCCCTTGCTTTTATCTAGCATGGCATGTACTGTTTTTGTGCATTACAATATTTGCATATCATCCTCTTAAAATTGGCTCACGCTGTAACACAGGAGACAGCTATGTAGTGGACAAGTCTCTTGTGAGCTAAACCTGATTATGACATCACATCAATGAAGCAAAGCTGAAACTATTGTATGCCTACAGAGTATAGACTGAGAGAGAAGTGTCTTTTCCTATGGATTGCAGGCTAAAATGGACTTGCATCCCCTACTTTCAAAGGGAGTAACTGTATAGTAAGTGAGATAGATAGACCGATATCATGTAAGCTTCCTGGCCATGACCGACCAGTAGAGGATAACAGAAAAAGGTTTTTAATTGAAATAACTATCTTTTTTGCAAAGTTGTATTGTAGTCTTTGTTTCAGCTGAGACAAAAATAAATCTTTTTATCTGCTTCTTATTTAGGGTTTTATGTTAGCTTGATAACATGTAGCACATAATCTCTTTGGCCAATGACACAGACGCATCTCGAGACCTCACCCTGACATGTTTTTGGGTGTATTTTCAGCTCCAATTTTGCCTGCAGATTCACCAAGTTAGTCCTCGTTAGTATAGTGGTGAGTATCCCCGCCTGTCACGCGGGAGACCGGGGTTCGATTCCCCGACGGGGAGAACATTGCAAGTTTTTATCAGGTTCAGAGATTCGTTGCTCAAGGTTATGGAGAATCAAAGTCCGAATCCAATTGTAGCGTGAAAAATATACCACTTGATTTTGAGAGCATAAGAAAGAACCAGAAACACCAATTGCATAGCCTCGTTTTTAGTTTGGGTGTCACCCCTTGCTTTTATCTAGCATGGCATGTACTGTTTTTGTGCATTACAATATTTGCATATCATCCTCTTAAAATTGGCTCACGCTGTAACACAGGAGACAGCTATGTAGTGGACAAGTCTCTTGTGAGCTAAACCTGATTATGACATCACATCAATGAAGCAAAGCTGATACTATTGTATGCCTACAGAGTATAGACTGAGAGAGAAGTGTCTTTTCCTATGGATTGCAGGCTAAAATGGACTTGCATCCCCTACTTTCAAAGGGAGTAACTGTATAGTAAGTGAGATAGATAGACCAATATCATGTAAGCTTCCTGGCCATGACCGACCAGTAGAGGATAACAGAAAAAGGTTTTTAATTGAAATGACTATCTTTTTTGCAAAGTTGTATTGTAGTCTTTGTTTCAGCTGAGACAAAAATAAATCTTTTTATCTGCTTCTTATTTAGGGTTTTATGTTAGGTTGATAACATGTAGCACATAATCTCTGTGGCCAATGACACAGACGCATCTCGAGACCTCACCCTGACATGTTTTTGGGTGTATTTTCAGCTCCAATTTTGCCTGCAGATTCACCAAGTTAGTCCTCGTTAGTATAGTGGTGAGTATCCCCGCCTGTCACGCGGGAGACCGGGGTTCGATTCCCCGACGGGGAGAACATTGCAAGTTTTTATCAGGTTCAGAGATTCGTTGCTCAAGGTTATGGAGAATCAAAGTCCGAATCCAATTGTAGCGTGAAAAATATACCACTTGATTTTGAGAGCATAAGAAAGAACCAGAAACACCAATTGCATAGCCTCGTTTTTAGTTTGGGTATCACCCCTTGCTTTTATCTAGCATGGCATGTACTGTTTTTGTGCATTACAATATTTGCATATCATCCTCTTACAATTGGCTCATGCTGTAACACAGGAGACAGCTATGTAGTGGACAAGTCTCTTGTGAGCTAAACCTGATTATGACATCACATCAATGTAGCAAAGCTGAAACTATTGTATGCCTACAGAGTATAGACTGAGAGAGAAGTGTCTTTTCCTATGAATTGCAGGCTAAAATGGACTTGCATCCCCTACTTTCAAAGGGAGTAACTGTATAGTAAGTGAGATAGGTAGACCGATATCATGTAAGCTTCCTGGCCATTACCGACCAGTAGAGGATAACAGAAAAAGGTTTTTAATTGAAATGACTATCTTTTTTGCAAAGTGGTATTGTAGTCTTTGTTTCAGCTGAGACAAAAATAAATCTTTTTATCTGCTTCTTATTTAGGGTTTTATGTTAGCTTGATAACATGTAGCACATAATCTCTGTGGCCAATGACACAGACGCATCTCGAGACCTCACCCTGACATGTTTTTGGGTGTATTTTCAGCTCCAATTTTGCCTGCAGACTCACCAAGTTAGTCCTCGTTAGTATAGTGGTGAGTATCCCCGCCTGTCACGCGGGAGACCGGGGTTCGATTCCCCGACGGGGAGAACATTGCAAGTTTTTATCAGGTTCAGAGATTCGTTGCTCAAGGTTATGGAGAATCAAAGTCCGAATCCAATTGTAGCGTGAAAAATATACCACTTGATTTTGAGAGCATAAGAAAGAACCAGAAACACCAATTGCATAGCCTCGTTTTTAGTTTGGGTGTCACCCCTTGCTTTTATCTAGCATGGCATGTACTGTTTTTGTGCATTACAATATTTGCATATCATCCTCTTAAAATTGGCTCACGCTGTAACACAGGAGACAGCTATGTAGTGGACAAGTCTCTTGTGAGCTAAACCTGATTATGACATCACATCAATGAAGCAAAGCTGAAACTATTGTATGCCTACAGAGTATAGACTGAGAGAGAAGTGTCTTTTCCTATGGATTGCAGGCTAAAATGGACTTGCATCCCCTACTTTCAAAGGGAGTAACTGTATAGTAAGTGAGATAGATAGACCGATATCATGTAAGCTTCCTGGCCATTACCGACCAGAAGAGGATAACAGAAAAAGGTTTTTAATTGAAATGACTATCTTTTTTGCAAAGTGGTATTGTAGTCTTTGTTTCAGCTGAGACAAAAATAAATCTTTTTATCTGCTTCTTATTTAGGGTTTTATGTTAGCTTGATAACATGTAGCACATAATCTCTGTGGCCAATGACACAGACGCATCTCGAGACCTCACCCTGACATGTTTTTGGGTGTATTTTCAGCTCCAATTTTGCCTGCAGATTCACCAAGTTAGTCCTCGTTAGTATAGTGGTGAGTATCCCCGCCTGTCACGCGGGAGACCGGGGTTCGATTCCCCGACGGGGAGAACATTGCAAGTTTTTATCAGGTTCAGAGATTCGTTGCTCAAGGTTATGGAGAATCAAAGTCCGAATCCAATTGTAGCGTGAAAAATATACTACTTGATTTTGAGAGCATAAGAAAGAACCAGAAACACCAATTGCATAGCCTCGTTTTTAGTTTGGGTATCACCCCTTGCTTTTATCTAGCATGGCATGTACTGTTTTTGTGCATTACAATATTTGCATATCATCCTCTTACAATTGGCTCATGCTGTAACACAGGAGACAGCTATGTAGTGGACAAGTCTCTTGTGAGCTAAACCTGATTATGACATCACATCAATGTAGCAAAGCTGAAACTATTGTATGCCTACAGAGTATAGACTGAGAGAGAAGTGTCTTTTCCTATGAATTGCAGGCTAAAATGGACTTGCATCCCCTACTTTCAAAGGGAGTAACTGTATAGTAAGTGAGATAGGTAGACCGATATCATGTAAGCTTCCTGGCCATTACCGACCAGTAGAGGATAACAGAAAAAGGTTTTTAATTGAAATGACTATCTTTTTTGCAAAGTGGTATTGTAGTCTTTGTTTCAGCTGAGACAAAAATAAATCTTTTTATCTGCTTCTTATTTAGGGTTTTATGTTAGCTTGATAACATGTAGCACATAATCTCTGTGGCCAATGACACAGACGCATCTCGAGACCTCACCCTGACATGTTTTTGGGTGTATTTTCAGCTCCAATTTTGCCTGCAGATTCACCAAGTTAGTCCTCGTTAGTATAGTGGTGAGTATCCCCGCCTGTCACGCGGGAGACCGGGGTTCGATTCCCCGACGGGGAGAACATTGCAAGTTTTTATCAGGTTCAGAGATTCGTTGCTCAAGGTTATGGAGAATCAAAGTCCGAATCCAATTGTAGCGTGAAAAATATACCACTTGATTTTGAGAGCATAAGAAAGAACCAGAAACACCAATTGCATAGCCTCGTTTTTAGTTTGGGTGTCACCCCTTGCTTTTATCTAGCATGGCATGTACTGTTTTTGTGCATTACAATATTTGCATATCATCCTCTTAAAATTGGCTCACGCTGTAACACAGGAGACAGCTATGTAGTGGACAAGTCTCTTGTGAGCTAAACCTGATTATGACATCACATCAATGAAGCAAAGCTGATACTATTGTATGCCTACAGAGTATAGACTGAGAGAGAAGTGTCTTTTCCTATGGATTGCAGGCTAAAATGGACTTGCATCCCCTACTTTCAAAGGGAGTAACTGTATAGTAAGTGAGATAGATAGACCGATATCATGTAAGCTTCCTGGCCATTACCGACCAGTAGAGGATAACAGAAAAAGGTTTTTAATTGAAATAACTATCTTTTTTGCAAAGTTGTATTGTAGTCTTTGTTTCAGCTGAGACAAAAATAAATCTTTTTATCTGCTTCTTATTTAGGGTTTTATGTTAGCTTGATAACATGTAGCACATAATCTCTGTGGCCAATGACACAGACTCATCTCGAGACCTCACCCTGACATGTTTTTGGGTGTATTTTCAGCTCCAATTTTGCCTGCAGATTCACCAAGTTAGTCCTCGTTAGTATAGTGGTGAGTATCCCCGCCTGTCACGCGGGAGACCGGGGTTCGATTCCCCGACGGGGAGAACATTGCAAGTTTTTATCAGGTTCAGAGATTCGTTGCTCAAGGTTATGGAGAATCAAAGTCCGAATCCAATTGTAGCGTGTAAAATATACCACTTGATTTTTAGAGCATAAGAAAGAACCAGAAACACCAATTGCATAGCCTCGTTTTTAGTTTGGGTGTCACCCCTTGCTTTTATCTAGCATGGCATGTACTGTTTTTGTGCATTACAATATTTGCATATCATCCTCTTAAAATTGGCTCACGCTGTAACACAGGAGACAGCTATGTAGTGGACAAGTCTCTTGTGAGCTAAACCTGATTATGACATCACATCAATGAAGCAAAGCTGAAACTATTGTATGCCTACAGAGTATAGACTGAGAGAGAAGTGTCTTTTCCTATGAATTGCAGGCTAAAATGGACTTGCATCTCCTACTTTCAAAGGGAGTAACTGTATAGTAAGTGAGATAGGTAGACCGATATCATGTAAGCTTCCTGGCCATTACCGACCAGTAGAGGATAACAGAAAAAGGTTTTTAATTGAAATGACTATCTTTTTTGCAAAGTGGTATTGTAGTCTTTGTTTCAGCTGAGACAAAAATAAATCTTTTTATCTGCTTCTTATTTAGGGTTTTATGTTAGCTTGATAACATGTAGCACATAATCTCTGTGGCCAATGACACAGACGCATCTCGAGACCTCACCCTGACATGTTTTTGGGTGTATTTTCAGCTCCAATTTTGCCTGCAGATTCACCAAGTTAGTCCTCGTTAGTATAGTGGTGAGTATCCCCGCCTGTCACGCGGGAGACCGGGGTTCGATTCCCCGACGGGGAGAACATTGCAAGTTTTTATCAGGTTCAGAGATTCGTTGCTCAAGGTTATGGAGAATCAAAGTCCGAATCCAATTGTAGCGTGAAAAATATACCACTTGATTTTGAGAGCATAAGAAAGAACCAGAAACACCAATTGCATAGCCTCGTTTTTAGTTTGGGTGTCACCCCTTGCTTTTATCTAGCATGGCATGTACTGTTTTTGTGCATTACAATATTTGCATATCATCCTCTTAAAATTGGCTCACGCTGTAACACAGGAGACAGCTATGTAGTGGACAAGTCTCTTGTGAGCTAAACCTGATTATGACATCACATCAATGAAGCAAAGCTGATACTATTGTATGCCTACAGAGTATAGACTGAGAGAGAAGTGTCTTTTCCTATGGATTGCAGGCTAAAATGGACTTGCATCCCCTACTTTCAAAGGGAGTAACTGTATAGTAAGTGAGATAGATAGACCGATATCATGTAAGCTTCCTGGCCATTACCGACCAGTAGAGGATAACAGAAAAAGGTTTTTAATTGAAATAACTATCTTTTTTGCAAAGTTGTATTGTAGTCTTTGTTTCAGCTGAGACAAAAATAAATCTTTTTATCTGCTTCTTATTTAGGGTTTTATGTTAGCTTGATAACATGTAGCACATAATCTCTGTGGCCAATGACACAGACGCATCTCGAGACCTCACCCTGACATGTTTTTGGGTGTATTTTCAGCTCCAATTTTGCCTGCAGATTCACCAAGTTAGTCCTCGTTAGTATAGTGGTGAGTATCCCCGCCTGTCACGCGGGAGACCGGGGTTCGATTCCCCGACGGGGAGAACATTGCAAGTTTTTATCAGGTTCAGAGATTCGTTGCTCAAGGTTATGGAGAATCAAAGTCCGAATCCAATTGTAGCGTGTAAAATATACCACTTGATTTTTAGAGCATAAGAAAGAACCAGAAACACCAATTGCATAGCCTTGTTTTTAGTTTGGGTGTCACCCCTTGCTTTTATCTAGCATGGCATGTACTGTTTTTGTGCATTACAATATTTGCATATCATCCTCTTAAAATTGGCTCACGCTGTAACACAGGAGACAGCTATGTAGTGGACAAGTCTCTTGTGAGCTAAACCTGATTATGACATCACATCAATGAAGCAAAGCTGATACTATTGTATGCCTACAGAGTATAGACTGAGAGAGAAGTGTCTTTTCCTATGAATTGCAGGCTAAAATGGACTTGCATCCCCTACTTTCAAAGGGAGTAACTGTATAGTAAGTGAGATAGGTAGACCGATATCATGTAAGCTTCCTGGCCATTACCGACCAGTAGAGGATAACAGAAAAAGGTTTTTAATTGAAATGACTATCTTTTTTGCAAAGTGGTATTGTAGTCTTTGTTTCAGCTGAGACAAAAATAAATCTTTTTATCTGCTTCTTATTTAGGGTTTTATGTTAGCTTGATAACATGTAGCACATAATCTCTGTGGCCAATGACACAGACGCATCTCGAGACCTCACCCTGACATGTTTTTGGGTGTATTTTCAGCTCCAATTTTGCCTGCAGATTCACCAAGTTAGTCCTCGTTAGTATAGTGGTGAGTATCCCCGCCTGTCACGCGGGAGACCGGGGTTCGATTCCCCGACGGGGAGAACATTGCAAGTTTTTATCAGGTTCAGAGATTCGTTGCTCAAGGTTATGGAGAATCAAAGTCCGAATCCAATTGTAGCGTGAAAAATATACCACTTGATTTTGAGAGCATAAGAAAGAACCAGAAACACCAATTGCATAGCCTCGTTTTTAGTTTGGGTGTCACCCCTTGCTTTTATCTAGCATGGCATGTACTGTTTTTGTGCATTACAATATTTGCATATCATCCTCTTAAAATTGGCTCACGCTGTAACACAGGAGACAGCTATGTAGTGGACAAGTCTCTTGTGAGCTAAACCTGATTATGACATCACATCAATGAAGCAAAGCTGAAACTATTGTATGCCTACAGAGTATAGACTGAGAGAGAAGTGTCTTTTCCTATGGATTGCAGGCTAAAATGGACTTGCATCCCCTACTTTCAAAGGGAGTAACTGTATAGTAAGTGAGATAGATAGACCAATATCATGTAAGCTTCCTGGCCATGACCGACCAGTAGAGGATAACAGAAAAAGGTTTTTAATTGAAATGACTATCTTTTTTGCAAAGTTGTATTGTAGTCTTTGTTTCAGCTGAGACAAAAATAAATCTTTTTATCTGCTTCTTATTTAGGGTTTTATGTTAGGTTGATAACATGTAGCACATAATCTCTGTGGCCAATGACACAGACGCATCTCGAGACCTCACCCTGACATGTTTTTGGGTGTATTTTCAGCTCCAATTTTGCCTGCAGATTCACCAAGTTAGTCCTCGTTAGTATAGTGGTGAGTATCCCCGCCTGTCACGCGGGAGACCGGGGTTCGATTCCCCGACGGGGAGAACATTGCAAGTTTTTATCAGGTTCAGAGATTCGTTGCTCAAGGTTATGGAGAATCAAAGTCCGAATCCAATTGTAGCGTGAAAAATATACCACTTGATTTTGAGAGCATAAGAAAGAACCAGAAACACCAATTGCATAGCCTTGTTTTTAGTTTGGGTATCACCCCTTGCTTTTATCTAGCATGGCATGTACTGTTTTTGTGCATTACAATATTTGCATATCATCCTCTTACAATTGGCTCATGCTGTAACACAGGAGACAGCTATGTAGTGGACAAGTCTCTTGTGAGCTAAACCTGATTATGACATCACATCAATGTAGCAAAGCTGAAACTATTGTATGCCTACAGAGTATAGACTGAGAGAGAAGTGTCTTTTCCTATGAATTGCAGGCTAAAATGGACTTGCATCCCCTACTTTCAAATGGAGTAACTGTATAGTAAGTGAGATAGGTAGACCGATATCATGTAAGCTTCCTGGCCATTACCGACCAGTAGAGGATAACAGAAAAAGGTTTTTAATTGAAATGACTATCTTTTTTGCAAAGTGGTATTGTAGTCTTTGTTTCAGCTGAGACAAAAATAAATCTTTTTATCTGCTTCTTATTTAGGGTTTTATGTTAGCTTGATAACATGTAGCACATAATCTCTGTGGCCAATGACACAGACGCATCTCGAGACCTCACCCTGACATGTTTTTGGGTGTATTTTCAGCTCCAATTTTGCCTGCAGATTCACCAAGTTAGTCCTCGTTAGTATAGTGGTGAGTATCCCCACCTGTCACGCGGGAGACCGGGGTTCGATTCCCCGACGGGGAGAACATTGCAAGTTTTTATCAGGTTCAGAGATTCGTTGCTCAAGGTTATGGAGAATCAAAGTCCGAATCCAATTGTAGCATGAAAAATATACCACTTGATTTTGAGAGCATAAGAAAGAACCAGAAACACCAATTGCATAGCCTCGTTTTTAGTTTGGGAGTCACCCCTTGCTTTTATCTAGCATGGCATGTACTGTTTTTGTGCATTACAATATTTGCATATCATCCTCTTAAAATTGGCTCACGCTGTAACACAGGAGACAGCTATGTAGTGGACAAGTCTCTTGTGAGCTAAACCTGATTATGACATCACATCAATGAAGCAAAGCTGAAACTATTGTATGCCTACAGAGTATAGACTGAGAGAGAAGTGTCTTTTCCTATGGATTGCAGGCTAAAATGGACTTGCATCCCCTACTTTCAAAGGGAGTAACTGTATAGTAAGTGAGATAGATAGACCGATATCATGTAAGCTTCCTGGCCATTACCGACCAGTAGAGGATAACAGAAAAAGGTTTTTAATTGAAATGACTATTTTTTTTGCAAAGTGGTATTGTAGTCTTTGTTTCAGCTGAGACAAAAATAAATCTTTTTATCTGCTTCTTATTTAGGGTTTTATGTTAGCTTGATAACATGTAGCACATAATCTCTGTGGCCAATGACACAGACGCATCTCGAGACCTCACCCTGACATGTTTTTGGGTGTATTTTCAGCTCCAATTTTGCCTGCAAATTCACCAAGTTAGTCCTCGTTAGTATAGTGGTGAGTATCCCCGCCTGTCACGCGGGAGACCGGGGTTCGATTCCCCGACGGGGAGAACATTGCAAGTTTTTATCAGGTTCAGAGATTCGTTGCTCAAGGTTATGGAGAATCAAAGTCCGAATCCAATTGTAGCGTGAAAAATATACCACTTGATTTTGAGAGCATAAGAAAGAACCAGAAACACCAATTGCATAGCCTTGTTTTTAGTTTGGGTATCACCCCTTGCTTTTATCTAGCATGGCATGTACTGTTTTTGTGCATTACAATATTTGCATATCATCCTCTTACAATTGGCTCATGCTGTAACACAGGAGACAGCTATGTAGTGGACAAGTCTCTTGTGAGCTAAACCTGATTATGACATCACATCAATGAAGCAAAGCTGAAACTATTGTATGCCTACAGAGTATAGACTGAGAGAGAAGTGTCTTTTCCTATGAATTGCAGGCTAAAATGGACTTGCATCCCCTACTTTCAAAGGGAGTAACTGTATAGTAAGTGAGATAGGTAGACCGATATCATGTAAGCTTCCTGGCCATTACCGACCAGTAGAGGATAACAGAAAAAGGTTTTTAATTGAAATGACTATCTTTTTTGCAAAGTGGTATTGTAGTCTTTGTTTCAGCTGAGACAAAAATAAATCTTTTTATCTGCTTCTTATTTAGGGTTTTATGTTAGCTTGATAACATGTAGCACATAATCTCTGTGGCCAATGACACAGACGCATCTCGAGACCTCACCCTGACATGTTTTTGGGTGTATTTTCAGCTCCAATTTTGCCTGCAGATTCACCAAGTTAGTCCTCGTTAGTATAGTGGTGAGTATACCCGCCTGTCACGCGGGAGACCGGGGTTCGATTCCCCGACGGGGAGAACATTGCAAGTTTTTATCAGGTTCAGAGATTCATTGCTCAAGGTTATGGAGAATCAAAGTCCGAATCCAATTGTAGCGTGAAAAATATACCACTTGATTTTGAGAGCATAAGAAAGAACCAGAAACACCAATTGCATAGCCTCGTTTTTAGTTTGGGTGTCACCCCTTGCTTTTATCTAGCATGGCATGTACTGTTTTTGTGCATTACAATATTTGCATATCATCCTCTTAAAATTGGCTCACGCTGTAACACAGGAGACAGCTATGTAGTGGACAAGTCTCTTGTGAGCTAAACCTGATTATGACATCACATCAATGAAGCAAAGCTGAAACTATTGTATGCCTACAGAGTATAGACTGAGAGAGAAGTGTCTTTTCCTATGGATTGCAGGCTAAAATGGACTTGCATCCCCTACTTTCAAAGGGAGTAACTGTATAGTAAGTGAGATAGATAGACCGATATCATGTAAGCTTCCTGGCCATTACCGACCAGTAGAGGATAACAGAAAAAGGTTTTTAATTGAAATGACTATCTTTTTTGCAAAGTGGTATTGTAGTCTTTGTTTCAGCTGAGACAAAAATAAATCTTTTTATCTGCTTCTTATTTAGGGTTTTATGTTAGCTTGATAACATGTAGCACATAATCTCTGTGGCCAATGACACAGACGCATCTCGAGACCTCACCCTGACATGTTTTTGGGTGTATTTTCAGCTCCAATTTTGCCTGCAGATTCACCAAGTTAGTCCTCGTTAGTATAGTGGTGAGTATCCCCGCTTGTCACGCGGGAGACCGGGTTCGATTCCCCGACGGGGAGAACATTGCAAGTTTTTATCAGGTTCAGAGATTCGTTGCTCAAGGTTATGGAGAATCAAAGTCCGAATCCAATTGTAGCGTGAAAAATATACCACTTGATTTTGAGAGCATAAGAAAGAACCAGAAACACCAATTGCATAGCCTCGTTTTTAGTTTGGGTGTCACCCCTTGCTTTTATCTAGCATGGCATGTACTGTTTTTGTGCATTACAATATTTGCATATCATCCTCTTAAAATTGGCTCACGCTGTAACACAGGAGACAGCTATGTAGTGGACAAGTCTCTTGTGAGCTAAACCTGATTATGACATCACATCAATGAAGCAAAGCTGAAACTATTGTATGCCTACAGAGTATAGACTGAGAGAGAAGTGTCTTTTCCTATGGATTGCAGGCTAAAATGGACTTGCATCCCCTACTTTCAAAGGGAGTAACTGTATAGTAAGTTAGATAGATAGACCAATATCATGTAAGCTTCCTGGCCATGACCGACCAGTAGAGGATAACAGAAAAAGGTTTTTAATTGAAATGACTATCTTTTTTGCAAAGTTGTATTGTAGTCTTTGTTTCAGCTGAGACAAAAATAAATCTTTTTATCTGCTTCTTATTTAGGGTTTTATGTTAGCTTGATAACATGTAGCACATAATCTCTGTGGCCAATGACACAGACGCATCTCGAGACCTCACCTTGACATGTTTTTGGGTGTATTTTCAGCTCCAATTTTGCCTGCAGATTCACCAAGTTAGTCCTCGTTAGTATAGTGGTGAGTATCCCTGCCTGTCACGCGGGAGACCGGGGTTCGATTCCCCGACGGGGAGAACATTGCAAGTTTTTATCAGGTTCAGAGATTCGTTGCTCAAGGTTATGGAGAATCAAAGTCCGAATCCAATTGTAGCGTGAAAAATATACCACTTGATTTTGAGAGCATAAGAAAGAACCAGAAACACCAATTGCATAGCCTCGTTTTTAGTTTGGGTATCACCCCTTTCTTTTATCTAGCATGGCATGTACTGTTTTTGTGCATTACAATATTTGCATATCATCCTCTTACAATTGGCTCATGCTGTAACACAGGAGACAGCTATGTAGTGGACAAGTCTCTTGTGAGCTAAACCTGATTATGACATCACATCAATGTAGCAAAGCTGAAACTATTGTATGCCTACAGAGTATAGACTGAGAGAGAAGTGTCTTTTCCTATGATTTGCAGGCTAAAATGGACTTGCATCCCCTACTTTCAAAGGGAGTAACTGTATAGTAAGTGAGATAGATAGACCGATATCATGTAAGCTTCCTGGCCACGACCGACCAGTAGAGGATAAAAGAAAAAGGTTTTTAATTGAAATTACTATCTTTTTTGCAAAGTGGTATTGTAGTCTTTGTTTCAGCTGAGACAAAAATAAATCTTTTTATCTGCTTCTTATTTAGGGTTTTATGTTAGCTTGATAACATGTAGCACATAATCTCTGTGGCCAATGACACAGACGCATCTCGAGACCTCACCCTGACATGTTTTTGGGTGTATTTTCAGCTCCAATTTTGCCTGCAGATTCACCAAGTTAGTCCTCGTTAGTATAGTGGTGAGTATCCCCGCCCGTCACGCGGGAGACCGGGGTTCGATTCCCCGACTGGGAGAACATTGCAAGTTTTCATCAGGTTCAGAGATTCGTTGCTCAAGGTTATGGAGAATCAAAGTCCGAATCCAATTGTAGCGTGAAAAATATACCACTTGATTTTGAGAGCATAAGAAAGAACCAGAAACACCAATTGCATAGCCTCGTTTTTAGTTTGGGTGTCACCCCTTGCTTTTATCTAGCATGGCATGTACTGTTTTTGTGCATTACAATATTTGCATATCATCCTCTTAAAATTGGCTCACGCTGTAACACAGGAGACAGCTATGTAGTGGACAAGTCTCTTGTGAGCTAAACCTGATTATGACATCACATCAATGAAGCAAAGCTGAAACTATTGTATGCCTACAGAGTATAGACTGAGAGAGAAGTGTCTTTTCCTATGGATTGCAGGCTAAAATGGACTTGCATCCCCTACTTTCAAAGGGAGTAACTGTATAGTAAGTGAGATAGATAGACCGATATCATGTAAGCTTCCTGGCCATTACCGACCAGTAGAGGATAACAGAAAAAGGTTTTTAATTGAAATGACTATCTTTTTTGCAAAGTGGTATTGTAGTCTTTGTTTCAGCTGAGACAAAAATAAATCTTTTTATCTGCTTCTTATTTAGGGTTTTATGTTAGCTTGATAACATGTAGCACATAATCTCTGTGGCCAATGACACAGACGCATCTCGAGACCTCACCCTGACATGTTTTTGGGTGTATTTTCAGCTCCAATTTTGCCTGCAGATTCACCAAGTTAGTCCTCGTTAGTATAGTGGTGAGTATACCCGCCTGTCACGCGGGAGACCGGGGTTCGATTCCCCGACGGGTAGAACATTGCAAGTTTTTATCAGGTTCAGAGATTCGTTGCTCAAGGTTATGGAGAATCAAAGTCCGAATCCAATTGTAGCGTGAAAAATATACCACTTGATTTTGAGAGCATAAGAAAGAACCAGAAACACCAATTGCATAGCCTCGTTTTTAGTTTGGGTGTCACCCCTTGCTTTTATCTAGCATGGCATGTACTGTTTTTGTGCATTACAATATTTGCATATCATCCTCTTAAAATTGGCTCACGCTGTAACACAGGAGACAGCTATGTAGTGGACAAGTCTCTTGTGAGCTAAACCTGATTATGACATCACATCAATGAAGCAAAGCTGAAACTATTGTATGCCTACAGAGTATAGACTGAGAGAGAAGTGTCTTTTCCTATGGATTGCAGGCTAAAATGGACTTGCATCCCCTACTTTCAAAGGGAGTAACTGTATAGTAAGTTAGATAGATAGACCAATATCATGTAAGCTTCCTGGCCATGACCGACCAGTAGAGGATAACAGAAAAAGGTTTTTAATTGAAATGACTATCTTTTTTGCAAAGTTGTATTGTAGTCTTTGTTTCAGCTGAGACAAAAATAAATCTTTTTATCTGCTTCTTATTTAGGGTTTTATGTTAGCTTGATAACATGTAGCACATAATCTCTGTGGCCAATGACACAGACGCATCTCGAGACCTCACCTTGACATGTTTTTGGGTGTATTTTCAGCTCCAATTTTGCCTGCAGATTCACCAAGTTAGTCCTCGTTAGTATAGTGGTGAGTATCCCTGCCTGTCACGCGGGAGACCGGGGTTCGATTCCCCGACGGGGAGAACATTGCAAGTTTTTATCAGGTTCAGAGATTCGTTGCTCAAGGTTATGGAGAATCAAAGTCCGAATCCAATTGTAGCGTGAAAAATATACCACTTGATTTTGAGAGCATAAGAAAGAACCAGAAACACCAATTGCATAGCCTCGTTTTTAGTTTGGGTATCACCCCTTGCTTTTATCTAGCATGGCATGTACTGTTTTTGTGCATTACAATATTTGCATATCATCCTCTTACAATTGGCTCATGCTGTAACACAGGAGACAGCTATGTAGTGGACAAGTCTCTTGTGAGCTAAACCTGATTATGACATCACATCAATGTAGCAAAGCTGAAACTATTGTATGCCTACAGAGTATAGACTGAGAGAGAAGTGTCTTTTCCTATGATTTGCAGGCTAAAATGGTCTTGCATCCCCTACTTTCAAAGGGAGTAACTGTATAGTAAGTGAGATAGATAGACCGATATCATGTAAGCTTCCTGGCCACGACCGACCAGTAGAGGATAAAAGAAAAAGGTTTTTAATTGAAATTACTATCTTTTTTGCAAAGTGGTATTGTAGTCTTTGTTTCAGCTGAGACAAAAATAAATCTTTTTATCTGCTTCTTATTTAGGGTTTTATGTTAGCTTGATAACATGTAGCACATAATCTCTGTGGCCAATGACACAGACGCATCTCGAGACCTCACCCTGACATGTTTTTGGGTGTATTTTCAGCTCCAATTTTGCCTGCAGATTCACCAAGTTAGTCCTCGTTAGTATAGTGGTGAGTATCCCCGCCCGTCACGCGGGAGACCGGGGTTCGATTCCCCGACTGGGAGAACATTGCAAGTTTTTATCAGGTTCAGAGATTCGTTGCTCAAGGTTATGGAGAATCAAAGTCCGAATCCAATTGTAGCGTGAAAAATATACCACTTGATTTTGAGAGCATAAGAAAGAACCAGAAACACCAATTGCATAGCCTCGTTTTTAGTTTGGGTGTCACCCCTTGCTTTTATCTAGCATGGCATGTACTGTTTTTGTGCATTACAATATTTGCATATCATCCTCTTAAAATTGGCTCACGCTGTAACACAGGAGACAGCTATGTAGTGGACAAGTCTCTTGTGAGCTAAACCTGATTATGACATCACATCAATGAAGCAAAGCTGAAACTATTGTATGCCTACAGAGTATAGACTGAGAGAGAAGTGTCTTTTCCTATGGATTGCAGGCTAAAATGGACTTGCATCCCCTACTTTCAAAGGGAGTAACTGTATAGTAAGTGAGATAGATAGACCGATATCATGTAAGCTTCCTGGCCATGACCGACCAGTAGAGGATAACAGAAAAAGGTTTTTAATTGAAATAACTATCTTTTTTGCAAAGTTGTATTGTAGTCTTTGTTTCAGCTGAGACAAAAATAAATCTTTTTATCTGCTTCTTATTTAGGGTTTTATGTTAGCTTGATAACATGTAGCACATAATCTCTTTGGCCAATGACACAGACGCATCTCGAGACCTCACCCTGACATGTTTTTGGGTGTATTTTCAGCTCCAATTTTGCCTGCAGATTCACCAAGTTAGTCCTCGTTAGTATAGTGGTGAGTATCCCCGCCTGTCACGCGGGAGACCGGGGTTCGATTCCCCGACGGGGAGAACATTGCAAGTTTTTATCAGGTTCAGAGATTCGTTGCTCAAGGTTATGGAGAATCAAAGTCCGAATCCAATTGTAGCGTGAAAAATATACCACTTGATTTTGAGAGCATAAGAAAGAACCAGAAACACCAATTGCATAGCCTCGTTTTTAGTTTGGGTGTCACCCCTTGCTTTTATCTAGCATGGCATGTACTGTTTTTGTGCATTACAATATTTGCATATCATCCTCTTAAAATTGGCTCACGCTGTAACACAGGAGACAGCTATGTAGTGGACAAGTCTCTTGTGAGCTAAACCTGATTATGACATCACATCAATGAAGCAAAGCTGAAACTATTGTATGCCTACAGAGTATAGACTGAGAGAGAAGTGTCTTTTCCTATGGATTGCAGGCTAAAATGGACTTGCATCCCCTACTTTCAAAGGGAGTAACTGTATAGTAAGTGAGATAGATAGACCGATATCATGTAAGCTTCCTGGCCATTACCGACCAGTAGAGGATAACAGAAAAAGGTTTTTAATTGAAATGACTATTTTTTTTGCAAAGTGGTATTGTAGTCTTTGTTTCAGCTGAGACAAAAATAAATCTTTTTATCTGCTTCTTATTTAGGGTTTTATGTTAGCTTGATAACATGTAGCACATAATCTCTGTGGCCAATGACACAGACGCATCTCGAGACCTCACCCTGACATGTTTTTGGGTGTATTTTCAGCTCCAATTTTTCCTGCAGATTCACCAAGTTAGTCCTCGTTAGTATAGTGGTGAGTATCCCCGCCTGTCACGCGGGAGACCGGGTTCGATTCCCCGACGGGGAGAACATTGCAAGTTTTTATCAGGTTCAGAGATTCGTTGCTCAAGGTTATGGAGAATCAAAGTCCGAATCCAATTGTAGCGTGAAAAATATACCACTTGATTTTGAGAGCATAAGAAAGAACCAGAAACACCAATTGCATAGCCTCGTTTTTAGTTTGGGTATCACCCCTTGCTTTTATCTAGCATGGCATGTACTGTTTTTGTGCATTACAATATTTGCATATCATCCTCTTACAATTGGCTCATGCTGTAACACAGGAGACAGCTATGTAGTGGACAAGTCTCTTGTGAGCTAAACCTGATTATGACATCACATCAATGTAGCAAAGCTGAAACTATTGTATGCCTACAGAGTATAGACTGAGAGAGAAGTGTCTTTTCCTATGAATTGCAGGCTAAAATGGACTTGCATCCCCTACTTTCAAAGGGAGTAACTGTATAGTAAGTGAGATAGGTAGACCGATATCATGTAAGCTTCCTGGCCATTACCGACCAGTAGAGGATAACAGAAAAAGGTTTTTAATTGAAATGACTATCTTTTTTGCAAAGTGGTATTGTAGTCTTTGTTTCAGCTGAGACAAAAATAAATCTTTTTATCTGCTTCTTATTTAGGGTTTTATGTTAGCTTGATAACATGTAGCACATAATCTCTGTGGCCAATGACACAGACGCATCTCGAGACCTCACCCTGACATGTTTTTGGGTGTATTTTCAGCTCCAATTTTGCCTGCAGATTCACCAAGTTAGTCCTCGTTAGTATAGTGGTGAGTATCCCCGCCTGTCACGCGGGAGACCGGGGTTCGATTCCCCGACGGGGAGAACATTGCAAGTTTTTATCAGGTTCAGAGATTCGTTGCTCAAGGTTATGGAGAATCAAAGTCCGAATCCAATTGTAGCGTGAAAAATATACCACTTGATTTTGAGAGCATAAGAAAGAACCAGAAACACCAATTGCATAGCCTCGTTTTTAGTTTGGGTGTCACCCCTTGCTTTTATCTAGCATGGCATGTACTGTTTTTGTGCATTACAATATTTGCATATCATCCTCTTAAAATTGGCTCACGCTGTAACACAGGAGACAGCTATGTAGTGGACAAGTCTCTTGTGAGCTAAACCTGATTATGACATCACATCAATGAAGCAAAGCTGAAACTATTGTATGCCTACAGAGTATAGACTGAGAGAGAAGTGTCTTTTCCTATGGATTGCAGGCTAAAATGGACTTGCATCCCCTACTTTCAAAGGGAGTAACTGTATAGTAAGTGAGATAGATAGACCAATATCATGTAAGCTTCCTGGCCATGACCGACCAGTAGAGGATAACAGAAAAAGGTTTTTAATTGAAATGACTATCTTTTTTGCAAAGTTGTATTGTAGTCTTTGTTTCAGCTGAGACAAAAATAAATCTTTTTATCTGCTTCTTATTTAGGGTTTTATGTTAGCTTGATAACATGTAGCACATAATCTCTGTGGCCAATGACACAGACGCATCTCGAGACCTCACCCTGACATGTTTTTGGGTGTATTTTCAGCTCCAATTTTGCCTGCAGATTCACCAAGTTAGTCCTCGTTAGTATAGTGGTGAGTATCCCCGCCTGTCACGCGGGAGACCGGGGTTCGATTCCCCGACGGGGAGAACATTGCAAGTTTTTATCAGGTTCAGAGATTCGTTGCTCAAGGTTATGGAGAATCAAAGTCCGAATCCAATTGTAGCGTGAAAAATATACCACTTGATTTTGAGAGCATAAGAAAGAACCAGAAACACCAATTGCATATCCTCGTTTTTAGTTTGGGTGTCACCCCTTGCTTTTATCTAGCATGGCATGTACTGTTTTTGTGCATTACAATATTTGCATATCATCCTCTTAAAATTGGCTCACGCTGTAACACAGGAGACAGCTATGTAGTGGACAAGTCTCTTGTGAGCTAAACCTGATTATGACATCACATCAATGAAGCAAAGCTGAAACTATTGTATGCCTACAGAGTATAGACTGAGAGAGAAGTGTCTTTTCCTATGGATTGCAGGCTAAAATGGACTTGCATCCCCTACTTTCAAAGGGAGTAACTGTATAGTAAGTGAGATAGATAGACCAATATCATGTAAGCTTCCTGGCCATGACCGACCAGTAGAGGATAACAGAAAAAGGTTTTTAATTGAAATGACTATCTTTTTTGCAAAGTTGTATTGTAGTCTTTGTTTCAGCTGAGACAAAAATAAATCTTTTTATCTGCTTCTTATTTAGGGTTTTATGTTAGCTTGATAACATGTAGCACATAATCTCTGTGGCCAATGACACAGACGCATCTCGAGACCTCACCCTGACATGTTTTTGGGTGTATTTTCAGCTCCAATTTTGCCTGCAGATTCACCAAGTTAGTCCTCGTTAGTATAGTGGTGAGTATCCCCGCCTGTCACGCGGGAGACCGGGGTTCGATTCCCCGACGGGGAGAACATTGCAAGTTTTTATCAGGTTCAGAGATTCGTTGCTCAAGGTTATGGAGAATCAAAGTCCGAATCCAATTGTAGCGTGAAAAATATACCACTTGATTTTGAGAGCATAAGAAAGAACCAGAAACACCAATTGCATAGCCTCGTTTTTAGTTTGGGTATCACCCCTTGCTTTTATCTAGCATGGCATGTACTGTTTTTGTGCATTACAATATTTGCATATCATCCTCTTACAATTGGCTCATGCTGTAACACAGGAGACAGCTATGTAGTGGACAAGTCTCTTGTGAGCTAAACCTGATTATGACATCACATCAATATAGCAAAGCTGAAACTATTGTATGCCTACAGAGTATAGACTGAGAGAGAAGTGTCTTTTCCTATGAATTGCAGGCTAAAATGGACTTGCATCCCCTACTTTCAAAGGGAGTAACTGTATAGTAAGTGAGATAGGTAGACCGATATCATGTAAGCTTCCTGGCCATTACCGACCAGTAGAGGATAACAGAAAAAGGTTTTTAATTGAAATGACTATCTTTTTTGCAAAGTGGTATTGTAGTCTTTGTTTCAGCTGAGACAAAAATAAATCTTTTTATCTGCTTCTTATTTAGGGTTTTATGTTAGCTTGATAACATGTAGCACATAATCTCTGTGGCCAATGACACAGACGCATCTCGAGACCTCACCCTGACATGTTTTTGGGTGTATTTTCAGCTCCAATTTTGCCTGCAGATTCACCAAGTTAGTCCTCGTTAGTATAGTGGTGAGTATCCCCGCCTGTCACGCGGGAGACCGGGGTTCGATTCCCCGACGGGGAGAACATTGCAAGTTTTTATCAGGTTCAGAGATTCGTTGCTCAAGGTTATGGAGAATCAAAGTCCGAATCCAATTGTAGCGTGAAAAATATACCACTTGATTTTGAGAGCATAAGAAAGAACCAGAAACACCAATTGCATAGCCTCGTTTTTAGTTTGGGTGTCACCCCTTGCTTTTATCTAGCATGGCATGTACTGTTTTTGTGCATTACAATATTTGCATATCATCCTCTTAAAATTGGCTCACGCTGTAACACAGGAGACAGCTATGTAGTGGACAAGTCTCTTGTGAGCTAAACCTGATTATGACATCACATCAATGGAGCAAAGCTGAAACTATTGTATGCCTACAGAGTATAGACTGAGAGAGAAGTGTCTTTTCCTATGGATTGCAGGCTAAAATGGACTTGCATCCCCTACTTTCAAAGGGAGTAACTGTATAGTAAGTGAGATAGATAGACCGATATCATGTAAGCTTCCTGGCCATTACCGACCAGTAGAGGATAACAGAAAAAGGTTTTTAATTGAAATGACTATCTTTTTTGCAAAGTGGTATTGTAGTCTTTGTTTCAGCTGAGACAAAAATAAATCTTTTTATCTGCTTCTTATTTAGGGTTTTATGTTAGCTTGATAACATGTAGCACATAATCTCTGTGGCCAATGACACAGGCGCATCTCGAGACCTCACCCTGACATGTTTTTGGGTGTATTTTCAGCTCCAATTTTGCCTGCAGATTCACCAAGTTAGTCCTCGTTAGTATAGTGGTGAGTATCCCCGCCTGTCACGCGGGAGACCGGGTTCGATTCCCCGACGGGGAGAACATTGCAAGTTTTTATCAGGTTCAGAGATTCGTTGCTCAAGGTTATGGAGAATCAAAGTCCGAATCCAATTGTAGCGTGAAAAATATACCACTTGATTTTGAGAGCATAAGAAAGAACCAGAAACACCAATTGCATAGCCTCGTTTTTAGTTTGGGTGTCACCCCTTGCTTTTATCTAGCATGGCATGTACTGTTTTTGTGCATTACAATATTTGCATATCATCCTCTTAAAATTGGCTCACGCTGTAACACAGGAGACAGCTATGTAGTGGACAAGTCTCTTGTGAGCTAAACCTGATTATGACATCACATCAATGAAGCAAAGCTGAAACTATTGTATGCCTACAGAGTATAGACTGAGAGAGAAGTGTCTTTTCCTATGGATTGCAGGCTAAAATGGACTTGCATCCCCTACTTTCAAAGGGAGTAACTGTATAGTAAGTGAGATAGATAGACCAATATCATGTAAGCTTCCTGGCCATGACCGACCAGTAGAGGATAACAGAAAAAGGTTTTTAATTGAAATGACTATCTTTTTTGCAAAGTTGTATTGTAGTCTTTGTTTCAGCTGAGACAAAAATAAATCTTTTTATCTGCTTCTTATTTAGGGTTTTATGTTAGCTTGATAACATGTAGCACATAATCTCTGTGGCCAAAGACACAGACGCATCTCGAGACCTCACCTTGACATGTTTTTGGGTGTATTTTCAGCTCCAATTTTGCCTGCAAATTCACCAAGTTAGTCCTCGTTAGTATAGTGGTGAGTATCCCCGCCTGTCACGCGGGAGACCGGGGTTCGATTCCCCGACGGGGAGAACATTGCAAGTTTTTATCAGGTTCAGAGATTCGTTGCTCAAGGTTATGGAGAATCAAAGTCCGAATCCAATTGTAGCGTGAAAAATATACCACTTGATTTTGAGAGCATAAGAAAGAACCAGAAACACCAATTGCATAGCCTCATTTTTAGTTTGGGTATCACCCCTTGCTTTTATCTAGCATGGCATGTACTGTTTTTGTGCATTACAATATTTGCATATCATCCTCTTACAATTGGCTCATGCTGTAACACAGGAGACAGCTATGTAGTGGACAAGTCTCTTGTGAGCTAAACCTGATTATGACATCACATCAATGTAGCAAAGCTGAAACTATTGTATGCCTACAGAGTATAGACTGAGAGAGAAGTGTCTTTTCCTATGAATTGCAGGCTAAAATGGACTTGCATCCCCTACTTTCAAAGGGAGTAACTGTATAGTAAGTGAGATAGATAGACCGATATCATGTAAGCTTCCTGGCCACGACCGACCAGTAGAGGATAACAGAAAAAGGTTTTTAATTGAAATTACTATCTTTTTTGCAAAGTGGTATTGTAGTCTTTGTTTCAGCTGAGACAAAAATAAATCTTTTTATCTGCTTCTTATTTAGGGTTTTATGTTAGCTTGATAACATGTAGCACATAATCTCTGTGGCCAATGACACAGACGCATCTCGAGACCTCACCCTGACATGTTTTTGGGTGTATTTTCAGCTCCAATTTTGCCTGCAGATTCACCAAGTTAGTCCTCGTTAGTATAGTGGTGAGTATCCCCGCCTGTCACGCGGGAGACCGGGGTTCGATTCCCCGACGGGGAGAACATTGCAAGTTTTTATCAGGTTCAGAGATTCGTTGCTCAAGGTTATGGAGAATCAAAGTCCGAATCCAATTGTAGCGTGAAAAATATACCACTTGATTTTGAGAGCATAAGAAAGAACCAGAAACACCAATTGCATAGCCTCGTTTTTAGTTTGGGTGTCACCCCTTGCTTTTATCTAGCATGGCATGTACTGTTTTTGTGCATTACAATATTTGCATATCATCCTCTTAAAATTGGCTCACGCTGTAACACAGGAGACAGCTATGTAGTGGACAAGTCTCTTGTGAGCTAAACCTGATTATGACATCACATCAATGAAGCAAAGCTGAAACTATTGTATGCCTACAGAGTATAGACTGAGAGAGAAGTGTCTTTTCCTATGGATTGCAGGCTAAAATGGACTTGCATCCCCTACTTTCAAAGGGAGTAACTGTATAGTAAGTGAGATAGATAGACCGATATCATGTAAGCTTCCTGGCCATTACCGACCAGTAGAGGATAACAGAAAAAGGTTTTTAATTGAAATGACTATTTTTTTTGCAAAGTGGTATTGTAGTCTTTGTTTCAGCTGAGACAAAAATAAATCTTTTTATCTGCTTCTTATTTAGGGTTTTATGTTAGCTTGATAACATGTAGCACATAATCTCTGTGGCCAATGACACAGACGCATCTCGAGACCTCACCCTGACATGTTTTTGGGTGTATTTTCAGCTCCAATTTTTCCTGCAGATTCACCAAGTTAGTCCTCGTTAGTATAGTGGTGAGTATCCCCGCCTGTCACGCGGGAGACCGGGTTCGATTCCCCGACGGGGAGAACATTGCAAGTTTTTATCAGGTTCAGAGATTCGTTGCTCAAGGTTATGGAGAATCAAAGTCCGAATCCAATTGTAGCGTGAAAAATATACCACTTGATTTTGAGAGCATAAGAAAGAACCAGAAACACCAATTGCATAGCCTCGTTTTTAGTTTGGGTGTCACCCCTTGCTTTTATCTAGCATGGCATGTTCTGTTTTTGTGCATTACAATATTTGCATATCATCCTCTTAAAATTGGCTCACGCTGTAACACAGGAGACAGCTATGTAGTGGACAAGTCTCTTGTGAGCTAAACCTGATTATGACATCACATCAATGAAGCAAAGCTGAAACTATTGTATGCCTACAGAGTATAGACTGAGAGAGAAGTGTCTTTTCCTATGGATTGCAGGCTAAAATGGACTTGCATCCCCTACTTTCAAAGGGAGTAACTGTATAGTAAGTGAGATAGATAGACCGATATCATGTAAGCTTCCTGGCCATGAGACCAGTAGAGGATAACAGAAAAAGGTTTTTAATTGAAATGACTATCTTTTTTGCAAAGTGGTATTGTAGTCTTTGTTTCAGCTGAGACAAAAATAAATCTTTTTATCTGCTTCTTATTTAGGGTTTTATGTTAGCTTGATAACATGTAGCACATAATCTCTGTGGCCAATGACACAGACGCATCTCGAGACCTCACCCTGACATGTTTTTGGGTGTATTTTCAGCTCCAATTTTGCCTGCAGATTCACCAAGTTAGTCCTCATTAGTATAGTGGTGAGTATCCCCGCCTGTCACGCGGGAGACCGGGGTTCGATTCCCCGACGGGGAGAACATTGCAAGTTTTTATCAGGTTCAGAGATTCGTTGCTCAAGGTTATGGAGAATCAAAGTCCGAATCCAATTGTAGCGTGAAAAATATACCACTTGATTTTGAGAGCATAAGAAAGAACCAGAAACACCAATTGCATAGCCTCGTTTTTAGTTTGGGTGTCACCCCTTGCTTTTATCTAGCATGGCATGTACTGTTTTTGTGCATTACAATATTTGCATATCATCCTCTTAAAATTGGCTCACGCTGTAACACAGGAGACAGCTATGTAGTGGACAAGTCTCTTGTGAGCTAAACCTGATTATGACATCACATCAATGAAGCAAAGCTGAAACTATTGTATGCCTACAGAGTATAGACTGAGAGAGAAGTGTCTTTTCCTATGGATTGCAGGCTAAAATGGACTTGCATCCCCTACTTTCAAAGGGAGTAACTGTATAGTAAGTGAGATAGATAGACCAATATCATGTAAGCTTCCTGGCCATGACCGACCAGTAGAGGATAACAGAAAAAGGTTTTTAATTGAAATGACTATCTTTTTTGCAAAGTTGTATTGTAGTCTTTGTTTCAGCTGAGACAAAAATAAATCTTTTTATCTGCTTCTTATTTAGGGTTTTATGTTAGCTTGATAACATGTAGCACATAATCTCTGTGGCCAATGACACAGACGCATCTCGAGACCTCACCCTGACATGTTTTTGGGTGTATTTTCAGCTCCAATTTTGCCTGCAGATTCACCAAGTTAGTCCTCGTTAGTATAGTGGTGAGTATCCCCGCCTGTCACGCGGGAGACCGGGGTTCGATTCCCCGACGGGGAGAACATTGCAAGTTTTTATCAGGTTCAGAGATTCGTTGCTCAAGGTTATGGAGAATCAAAGTCCGAATCCAATTGTAGCGTGAAAAATATACCACTTGATTTTGAGAGCATAAGAAAGAACCAGAAACACCAATTGCATAGCCTCGTTTTTAGTTTGGGTATCACCCCTTGCTTTTATCTAGCATGGCATGTACTGTTTTTGTGCATTACAATATTTGCATATCATCCTCTTACAATTGGCTCATGCTGTAACACAGGAGACAGCTATGTAGTGGACAAGTCTCTTGTGAGCTAAACCTGATTATGACATCACATCAATGTAGCAAAGCTGAAACTATTGTATGCCTACAGAGTATAGACTGAGAGAGAAGTGTCTTTTCCTATGGATTGCAGGCTAAAATGGACTTGCATCCCCTACTTTCAAAGGGAGTAACTGTATAGTAAGTGAGATAGGTAGACCGATATCATGTAAGCTTCCTGGCCATTACCGACCAGTAGAGGATAACAGAAAAAGGTTTTTAATTGAAATGACTATCTTTTTTGCAAAGTGGTATTGTAGTCTTTGTTTCAGCTGAGACAAAAATAAATCTTTTTATCTGCTTCTTATTTAGGGTTTTATGTTAGCTTGATAACATGTAGCACATAATCTCTGTGGCCAATGACACAGACGCATCTCGAGACCTCACCCTGACATGTTTTTGGGTGTATTTTCAGCTCCAATTTTGCCTGCATATTCACCAAGTTAGTCCTCGTTAGTATAGTGGTGAGTATCCCCGCCTGTCACGCGGGAGACCGGGGTTCGATTCCCCGACGGGGAGAACATTGCAAGTTTTTATCAGGTTCAGAGATTCGTTGCTCAAGGTTATGGAGAATCAAAGTCCGAATCCAATTGTAGCGTGAAAAATATACCACTTGATTTTGAGAGCATAAGAAAGAACCAGAAACACCAATTGCATAGCCTCGTTTTTAGTTTGGGTGTCACCCCTTGCTTTTATCTAGCATGGCATGTACTGTTTTTGTGCATTACAATATTTGCATATCATCCTCTTAAAATTGGCTCACGCTGTAACACAGGAGACAGCTATGTAGTGGACAAGTCTCTTGTGAGCTAAACCTGATTATGACATCACATCAATGAAGCAAAGCTGAAACTATTGTATGCCTACAGAGTATAGACTGAGAGAGAAGTGTCTTTTCCTATGGATTGCAGGCTAAAATGGACTTGCATCCCCTACTTTCAAAGGGAGTAACTGTATAGTAAGTGAGATAGATAGACCAATATCATGTAAGCTTCCTGGCCATGACCGACCAGTAGAGGATAACAGAAAAAGGTTTTTAATTGAAATGACTATCTTTTTTGCAAAGTTGTATTGTAGTCTTTGTTTCAGCTGAGACAAAAATAAATCTTTTTATCTGCTTCTTATTTAGGGTTTTATGTTAGCTTGATAACATGTAGCACATAATCTCTGTGGCCAATGACACAGACGCATCTCGAGACCTCACCCTGACATGTTTTTGGGTGTATTTTCAGCTCCAATTTTGCCTGCAGATTCACCAAGTTAGTCCTCGTTAGTATAGTGGTGAGTATCCCCGCCTGTCACGCGGGAGACCGGGGTTCGATTCCCCGACGGGGAGAACATTGCAAGTTTTTATCAGGTTCAGAGATTCGTTGCTCAAGGTTATGGAGAATCAAAGTCCGAATCCAATTGTAGCGTGAAAAATATACCACTTGATTTTGAGAGCATAAGAAAGAACCAGAAACACCAATTGCATAGCCTCGTTTTTAGTTTGGGTGTCACCCCTTGCTTTTATCTAGCATGGCATGTACTGTTTTTGTGCATTACAATATTTGCATATCATCCTCTTAAAATTGGCTCACGCTGTAACACAGGAGACAGCTATGTAGTGGACAAGTCTCTTGTGAGCTAAACCTGATTATGACATCACATCAATGAAGCAAAGCTGAAACTATTGTATGCCTACAGAGTATAGACTGAGAGAGAAGTGTCTTTTCCTATGGATTGCAGGCTAAAATGGACTTGCATCCCCTACTTTCAAAGGGAGTAACTGTATAGTAAGTGAGATAGATAGACCAATATCATGTAAGCTTCCTGGCCATGACCGACCAGTAGAGGATAACAGAAAAAGGTTTTTAATTGAAATGACTATCTTTTTTGCAAAGTTGTATTGTAGTCTTTGTTTCAGCTGAGACAAAAATAAATCTTTTTATCTGCTTCTTATTTAGGGTTTTATGTTAGCTTGATAACATGTAGCACATAATCTCTGTGGCCAATGACACAGACGCATCTCGAGACCTCACCCTGACATGTTTTTGGGTGTATTTTCAGCTCCAGTTTTGCCTGCAGATTCAGCAAGTTAGTCCTCGTTAGTATAGTGGTGAGTATCCCCGCCTGTCACGCGGGAGACCGGGGTTCGATTCCCCGACGGGGAGAACATTGCAAGTTTTTATCAGGTTCAGAGATTCGTTGCTCAAGGTTATGGAGAATCAAAGTCCGAATCCAATTGTAGCGTGAAAAATATACCACTTGATTTTGAGAGCATAAGAAAGAACCAGAAACACCAATTGCATAGCCTCGTTTTTAGTTTGGGTATCACCCCTTGCTTTTATCTAGCATGGCATGTACTGTTTTTGTGCATTACAATATTTGCATATCATCCTCTTACAATTGGCTCATGCTGTAACACAGGAGACAGCTATGTAGTGGACAAGTCTCTTGTGAGCTAAACCTGATTATGACATCACATCAATGTAGCAAAGCTGAAACTATTGTATGCCTACAGAGTATAGACTGAGAGAGAAGTGTCTTTTCCTATGAATTGCAGGCTAAAATGGACTTGCATCCCCTACTTTCAAAGGGAGTAACTGTATAGTAAGTGAGATAGGTAGACCGATATCATGTAAGCTTCCTGGCCATTACCGACCAGTAGAGGATAACAGAAAAAGGTTTTTAATTGAAATGACTATCTTTTTTGCAAAGTGGTATTGTAGTCTTTGTTTCAGCTGAGACAAAAATAAATCTTTTTATCTGCTTCTTATTTAGGGTTTTATGTTAGCTTGATAACATGTAGCACATAATCTCTGTGGCCAATGACACAGACGCATCTCGAGACCTCACCCTGACATGTTTTTGGGTGTATTTTCAGCTCCAATTTTGCCTGCAGATTCACCAAGTTAGTCCTCGTTAGTATAGTGGTGAGTATCCCCGCCTGTCACGCGGGAGACCGGGGTTCGATTCCCCGACGGGGAGAACATTGCAAGTTTTTATCAGGTTCAGAGATTCGTTGCTCAAGGTTATGGAGAATCAAAGTCCGAATCCAATTGTAGCGTGAAAAATATACCACTTGATTTTGAGAGCATAAGAAAGAACCAGAAACACCAATTGCATAGCCTCGTTTTTAGTTTGGGTGTCACCCCTTGCTTTTATCTAGCATGGCATGTACTGTTTTTGTGCATTACAATATTTGCATATCATCCTCTTAAAATTGGCTCACGCTGTAACACAGGAGACAGCTATGTAGTGGACAAGTCTCTTGTGAGCTAAACCTGATTATGACATCACATCAATGAAGCAAAGCTGAAACTATTGTATGCCTACAGAGTATAGACTGAGAGAGAAGTGTCTTTTCCTATGGATTGCAGGCTAAAATGGACTTGCATCCCCTACTTTCAAAGGGAGTAACTGTATAGTAAGTGAGATAGATAGACCGATATCATGTAAGCTTCCTGGCCATTACCGACCAGTAGAGGATAACAGAAAAAGGTTTTTAATTGAAATGACTATCTTTTTTGCAAAGTGGTATTGTAGTCTTTGTTTCAGCTGAGACAAAAATAAATCTTTTTATCTGCTTCTTATTTAGGGTTTTATGTTAGCTTGATAACATGTAGCACATAATCTCTGTGGCCAATGACACAGGCGCATCTCGAGACCTCACCCTGACATGTTTTTGGGTGTATTTTCAGCTCCAATTTTGCCTGCAGATTCACCAAGTTAGTCCTCGTTAGTATAGTGGTGAGTATCCCCGCCTGTCACGCGGGAGACCGGGTTCGATTCCCCGACGGGGAGAACATTGCAAGTTTTTATCAGGTTCAGAGATTCGTTGCTCAAGGTTATGGAGAATCAAAGTCCGAATCCAATTGTAGCGTGAAAAATATACCACTTGATTTTGAGAGCATAAGAAAGAACCAGAAACACCAATTGCATAGCCTCGTTTTTAGTTTGGGTGTCACCCCTTGCTTTTATCTAGCATGGCATGTACTGTTTTTGTGCATTACAATATTTGCATATCATCCTCTTAAAATTGGCTCACGCTGTAACACAGGAGACAGCTATGTAGTGGACAAGTCTCTTGTGAGCTAAACCTGATTATGACATCACATCAATGAAGCAAAGCTGAAACTATTGTATGCCTACAGAGTATAGACTGAGAGAGAAGTGTCTTTTCCTATGGATTGCAGGCTAAAATGGACTTGCATCCCCTACTTTCAAAGGGAGTAACTGTATAGTAAGTGAGATAGATAGACCAATATCATGTAAGCTTCCTGGCCATGACCGACCAGTAGAGGATAACAGAAAAAGGTTTTTAATTGAAATGACTATCTTTTTTGCAAAGTTGTATTGTAGTCTTTGTTTCAGCTGAGACAAAAATAAATCTTTTTATCTGCTTCTTATTTAGGGTTTTATGTTAGCTTGATAACATGTAGCACATAATCTCTGTGGCCAAAGACACAGACGCATCTCGAGACCTCACCTTGACATGTTTTTGGGTGTATTTTCAGCTCCAATTTTGCCTGCAGATTCACCAAGTTAGTCCTCGTTAGTATAGTGGTGAGTATCCCCGCCTGTCACGCGGGAGACCGGGGTTCGATTCCCCGACGGGGAGAACATTGCAAGTTTTTATCAGGTTCAGAGATTCGTTGCTCAAGGTTATGGAGAATCAAAGTCCGAATCCAATTGTAGCGTGAAAAATATACCACTTGATTTTGAGAGCATAAGAAAGAACCAGAAACACCAATTGCATAGCCTCATTTTTAGTTTGGGTATCACCCCTTGCTTTTATCTAGCATGGCATGTACTGTTTTTGTGCATTACAATATTTGCATATCATCCTCTTACAATTGGCTCATGCTGTAACACAGGAGACAGCTATGTAGTGGACAAGTCTCTTGTGAGCTAAACCTGATTATGACATCACATCAATGTAGCAAAGCTGAAACTATTGTATGCCTACAGAGTATAGACTGAGAGAGAAGTGTCTTTTCCTATGGATTGCAGGCTAAAATGGACTTGCATCCCCTACTTTCAAAGGGAGTAACTGTATAGTAAGTGAGATAGGTAGACCGATATCATGTAAGCTTCCTGGCCATTACCGACCAGTAGAGGATAACAGAAAAAGGTTTTTAATTGAAATGACTATCTTTTTTGCAAAGTGGTATTGTAGTCTTTGTTTCAGCTGAGACAAAAATAAATCTTTTTATCTGCTTCTTATTTAGGGTTTTATGTTAGCTTGATAACATGTAGCACATAATCTCTGTGGCCAATGACACAGACGCATCTCGAGACCTCACCCTGACATGTTTTTGGGTGTATTTTCAGCTCCAATTTTGCCTGCATATTCACCAAGTTAGTCCTCGTTAGTATAGTGGTGAGTATCCCCGCCTGTCACGCGGGAGACCGGGGTTCGATTCCCCGACGGGGAGAACATTGCAAGTTTTTATCAGGTTCAGAGATTCGTTGCTCAAGGTTATGGAGAATCAAAGTCCGAATCCAATTGTAGCGTGAAAAATATACCACTTGATTTTGAGAGCATAAGAAAGAACCAGAAACACCAATTGCATAGCCTCGTTTTTAGTTTGGGTATCACCCCTTGCTTTTATCTAGCATGGCATGTACTGTTTTTGTGCATTACAATATTTGCATATCATCCTCTTACAATTGGCTCATGCTGTAACACAGGAGACAGCTATGTAGTGGACAAGTCTCTTGTGAGCTAAACCTGATTATGACATCACATCAATGTAGCAAAGCTGAAACTATTGTATGCCTACAGAGTATAGACTGAGAGAGAAGTGTCTTTTCCTATGGATTGCAGGCTAAAATGGACTTGCATCCCCTACTTTCAAAGGGAGTAACTGTATAGTAAGTGAGATAGGTAGACCGATATCATGTAAGCTTCCTGGCCATTACCGACCAGTAGAGGATAACAGAAAAAGGTTTTTAATTGAAATGACTATCTTTTTTGCAAAGTGGTATTGTAGTCTTTGTTTCAGCTGAGACAAAAATAAATCTTTTTATCTGCTTCTTATTTAGGGTTTTATGTTAGCTTGATAACATGTAGCACATAATCTCTGTGGCCAATGACACAGACGCATCTCGAGACCTCACCCTGACATGTTTTTGGGTGTATTTTCAGCTCCAATTTTGCCTGCATATTCACCAAGTTAGTCCTCGTTAGTATAGTGGTGAGTATCCCCGCCTGTCACGCGGGAGACCGGGGTTCGATTCCCCGACGGGGAGAACATTGCAAGTTTTTATCAGGTTCAGAGATTCGTTGCTCAAGGTTATGGAGAATCAAAGTCCGAATCCAATTGTAGCGTGAAAAATATACCACTTGATTTTGAGAGCATAAGAAAGAACCAGAAACACCAATTGCATAGCCTCGTTTTTAGTTTGGGTGTCACCCCTTGCTTTTATCTAGCATGGCATGTACTGTTTTTGTGCATTACAATATTTGCATATCATCCTCTTAAAATTGGCTCACGCTGTAACACAGGAGACAGCTATGTAGTGGACAAGTCTCTTGTGAGCTAAACCTGATTATGACATCACATCAATGAAGCAAAGCTGAAACTATTGTATGCCTACAGAGTATAGACTGAGAGAGAAGTGTCTTTTCCTATGGATTGCAGGCTAAAATGGACTTGCATCCCCTACTTTCAAAGGGAGTAACTGTATAGTAAGTGAGATAGATAGACCAATATCATGTAAGCTTCCTGGCCATGACCGACCAGTAGAGGATAACAGAAAAAGGTTTTTAATTGAAATGACTATCTTTTTTGCAAAGTTGTATTGTAGTCTTTGTTTCAGCTGAGACAAAAATAAATCTTTTTATCTGCTTCTTATTTAGGGTTTTATGTTAGCTTGATAACATGTAGCACATAATCTCTGTGGCCAATGACACAGACGCATCTCGAGACCTCACCCTGACATGTTTTTGGGTGTATTTTCAGCTCCAATTTTGCCTGCAGATTCACCAAGTTAGTCCTCGTTAGTATAGTGGTGAGTATCCCCGCCTGTCACGCGGGAGACCGGGGTTCGATTCCCCGACGGGGAGAACATTGCAAGTTTTTATCAGGTTCAGAGATTCGTTGCTCAAGGTTATGGAGAATCAAAGTCCGAATCCAATTGTAGCGTGAAAAATATACCACTTGATTTTGAGAGCATAAGAAAGAACCAGAAACACCAATTGCATAGCCTCGTTTTTAGTTTGGGTGTCACCCCTTGCTTTTATCTAGCATGGCATGTACTGTTTTTGTGCATTACAATATTTGCATATCATCCTCTTAAAATTGGCTCACGCTGTAACACAGGAGACAGCTATGTAGTGGACAAGTCTCTTGTGAGCTAAACCTGATTATGACATCACATCAATGAAGCAAAGCTGAAACTATTGTATGCCTACAGAGTATAGACTGAGAGAGGTGTCTTTTCCTATGGATTGCAGGCTAAAATGGACTTGCATCCCCTACTTTCAAAGGGAGTAACTGTATAGTAAGTGAGATAGATAGACCAATATCATGTAAGCTTCCTGGCCATGACCGACCAGTAGAGGATAACAGAAAAAGGTTTTTAATTGAAATGACTATCTTTTTTGCAAAGTTGTATTGTAGTCTTTGTTTCAGCTGAGACAAAAATAAATCTTTTTATCTGCTTCTTATTTAGGGTTTTATGTTAGCTTGATAACATGTAGCACATAATCTCTGTGGCCAATGACACAGACGCATCTCGAGACCTCACCCTGACATGTTTTTGGGTGTATTTTCAGCTCCAATTTTGCCTGCAGATTCAGCAAGTTAGTCCTCGTTAGTATAGTGGTGAGTATCCCCGCCTGTCACGCGGGAGACCGGGGTTCGATTCCCCGACGGGGAGAACATTGCAAGTTTTTATCAGGTTCAGAGATTCGTTGCTCAAGGTTATGGAGAATCAAAGTCCGAATCCAATTGTAGCGTGAAAAATATACCACTTGATTTTGAGAGCATAAGAAAGAACCAGAAACACCAATTGCATAGCCTCGTTTTTAGTTTGGGTATCACCCCTTGCTTTTATCTAGCATGGCATGTACTGTTTTTGTGCATTACAATATTTGCATATCATCCTCTTACAATTGGCTCATGCTGTAACACAGGAGACAGCTATGTAGTGGACAAGTCTCTTGTGAGCTAAACCTGATTATGACATCACATCAATGTAGCAAAGCTGAAACTATTGTATGCCTACAGAGTATAGACTGAGAGAGAAGTGTCTTTTCCTATGAATTGCAGGCTAAAATGGACTTGCATCCCCTACTTTCAAAGGGAGTAACTGTATAGTAAGTGAGATAGGTAGACCGATATCATGTAAGCTTCCTGGCCATTACCGACCAGTAGAGGATAACAGAAAAAGGTTTTTAATTGAAATGACTATCTTTTTTGCAAAGTGGTATTGTAGTCTTTGTTTCAGCTGAGACAAAAATAAATCTTTTTATCTGCTTCTTATTTAGGGTTTTATGTTAGCTTGATAACATGTAGCACATAATCTCTGTGGCCAATGACACAGACGCATCTCGAGACCTCACCCTGACATGTTTTTGGGTGTATTTTCAGCTCCAATTTTGCCTGCAGATTCACCAAGTTAGTCCTCGTTAGTATAGTGGTGAGTATCCCCGCCTGTCACGCGGGAGACCGGGGTTCGATTCCCCGACGGGGAGAACATTGCAAGTTTTTATCAGGTTCAGAGATTCGTTGCTCAAGGTTATGGAGAATCAAAGTCCGAATCCAATTGTAGCGTGAAAAATATACCACTTGATTTTGAGAGCATAAGAAAGAACCAGAAACACCAATTGCATAGCCTCGTTTTTAGTTTGGGTGTCACCCCTTGCTTTTATCTAGCATGGCATGTACTGTTTTTGTGCATTACAATATTTGCATATCATCCTCTTAAAATTGGCTCACGCTGTAACACAGGAGACAGCTATGTAGTGGACAAGTCTCTTGTGAGCTAAACCTGATTATGACATCACATCAATGAAGCAAAGCTGAAACTATTGTATGCCTACAGAGTATAGACTGAGAGAGAAGTGTCTTTTCCTATGGATTGCAGGCTAAAATGGACTTGCATCCCCTACTTTCAAAGGGAGTAACTGTATAGTAAGTGAGATAGATAGACCGATATCATGTAAGCTTCCTGGCCATTACCGACCAGTAGAGGATAACAGAAAAAGGTTTTTAATTGAAATGACTATCTTTTTTGCAAAGTGGTATTGTAGTCTTTGTTTCAGCTGAGACAAAAATAAATCTTTTTATCTGCTTCTTATTTAGGGTTTTATGTTAGCTTGATAACATGTAGCACATAATCTCTGTGGCCAATGACACAGGCGCATCTCGAGACCTCACCCTGACATGTTTTTGGGTGTATTTTCAGCTCCAATTTTGCCTGCAGATTCACCAAGTTAGTCCTCGTTAGTATAGTGGTGAGTATCCCCGCCTGTCACGCGGGAGACCGGGTTCGATTCCCCGACGGGGAGAACATTGCAAGTTTTTATCAGGTTCAGAGATTCGTTGCTCAAGGTTATGGAGAATCAAAGTCCGAATCCAATTGTAGCGTGAAAAATATACCACTTGATTTTGAGAGCATAAGAAAGAACCAGAAACACCAATTGCATAGCCTCGTTTTTAGTTTGGGTGTCACCCCTTGCTTTTATCTAGCATGGCATGTACTGTTTTTGTGCATTACAATATTTGCATATCATCCTCTTAAAATTGGCTCACGCTGTAACACAGGAGACAGCTATGTAGTGGACAAGTCTCTTGTGAGCTAAACCTGATTATGACATCACATCAATGAAGCAAAGCTGAAACTATTGTATGCCTACAGAGTATAGACTGAGAGAGAAGTGTCTTTTCCTATGGATTGCAGGCTAAAATGGACTTGCATCCCCTACTTTCAAAGGGAGTAACTGTATAGTAAGTGAGATAGATAGACCAATATCATGTAAGCTTCCTGGCCATGACCGACCAGTAGAGGATAACAGAAAAAGGTTTTTAATTGAAATGACTATCTTTTTTGCAAAGTTGTATTGTAGTCTTTGTTTCAGCTGAGACAAAAATAAATCTTTTTATCTGCTTCTTATTTAGGGTTTTATGTTAGCTTGATAACATGTAGCACATAATCTCTGTGGCCAAAGACACAGACGCATCTCGAGACCTCACCTTGACATGTTTTTGGGTGTATTTTCAGCTCCAATTTTGCCTGCAGATTCACCAAGTTAGTCCTCGTTAGTATAGTGGTGAGTATCCCCGCCTGTCACGCGGGAGACCGGGGTTCGATTCCCCGACGGGGAGAACATTGCAAGTTTTTATCAGGTTCAGAGATTCGTTGCTCAAGGTTATGGAGAATCAAAGTCCGAATCCAATTGTAGCGTGAAAAATATACCACTTGATTTTGAGAGCATAAGAAAGAACCAGAAACACCAATTGCATAGCCTCATTTTTAGTTTGGGTATCACCCCTTGCTTTTATCTAGCATGGCATGTACTGTTTTTGTGCATTACAATATTTGCATATCATCCTCTTACAATTGGCTCATGCTGTAACACAGGAGACAGCTATGTAGTGGACAAGTCTCTTGTGAGCTAAACCTGATTATGACATCACATCAATGTAGCAAAGCTGAAACTATTGTATGCCTACAGAGTATAGACTGAGAGAGAAGTGTCTTTTCCTATGAATTGCAGGCTAAAATGGACTTGCATCCCCTACTTTCAAAGGGAGTAACTGTATAGTAAGTGAGATAGATAGACCGATATCATGTAAGCTTCCTGGCCACGACCGACCAGTAGAGGATAACAGAAAAAGGTTTTTAATTGAAATTACTATCTTTTTTGCAAAGTGGTATTGTAGTCTTTGTTTCAGCTGAGACAAAAATAAATCTTTTTATCTGCTTCTTATTTAGGGTTTTATGTTAGCTTGATAACATGTAGCACATAATCTCTGTGGCCAATGACACAGACGCATCTCGAGACCTCACCCTGACATGTTTTTGGGTGTATTTTCAGCTCCAATTTTGCCTGCAGATTCACCAAGTTAGTCCTCGTTAGTATAGTGGTGAGTATCCCCGCCTGTCACGCGGGAGACCGGGGTTCGATTCCCCGACGGGGAGAACATTGGAAGTTTTTATCAGGTTCAGAGATTCGTTGCTCAAGATTATGGAGAATCAAAGTCCGAATCCAATTGTAGCGTGAAAAATATACCACTTGATTTTGAGAGCATAAGAAAGAACCAGAAACACCAATTGCATAGCCTCGTTTTTAGTTTTGGTATCACCCCTTGCTTTTATCTAGCATGGCATGTACTGTTTTTGTGCATTACAATATTTGCATATCATCCTCTTACAATTGGCTCATGCTGTAACACAGGAGACAGCTATGTAGTGGACAAGTCTCTTGTGAGCTAAACCTGATTATGACATCACATCAATGTAGCAAAGCTGAAACTATTGTATGCCTACAGAGTATAGACTGAGAGAGAAGTGTCTTTTCCTATGAATTGCAGGCTAAAATGGACTTGCATCCCCTACTTTCAAAGGGAGTAACTGTATAGTAAGTGAGATAGGTAGACCGATATCATGTAAGCTTCCTGGCCATTACCGACCAGTAGAGGATAACAGAAAAAGGTTTTTAATTGAAATGACTATCTTTTTTGCAAAGTGGTATTGTAGTCTTTGTTTCAGCTGAGACAAAAATAAATCTTTTTATCTGCTTCTTATTTAGGGTTTTATGTTAGCTTGATAACATGTAGCACATAATCTCTGTGGCCAATGACACAGACGCATCTCGAGACCTCACCCTGACATGTTTTTGGGTGTATTTTCAGCTCCAATTTTGCTTGCAGATTCACCAAGTTAGTCCTCGTTAGTATAGTGGTGAGTATCCCCGCCTGTCACGCGGGAGACCGGGTTCGATTCCCCGACGGGGAGAACATTGCAAGTTTTTATCAGGTTCAGAGATTCGTTGCTCAAGGTTATGGAGAATCAAAGTCCGAATCCAATTGTAGCGTGAAAAATATACCACTTGATTTTGAGAGCATAAGAAAGAACCAGAAACACCAATTGCATAGCCTCGTTTTTAGTTTGGGTGTCACCCCTTGCTTTTATCTAGCATGGCATGTACTGTTTTTGTGCATTACAATATTTGCATATCATCCTCTTAAAATTGGCTCACGCTGTAACACAGGAGACAGCTATGTAGTGGACAAGTCTCTTGTGAGCTAAACCTGATTATGACATCACATCAATGAAGCAAAGCTGAAACTATTGTATGCCTACAGAGTATAGACTGAGAGAGAAGTGTCTTTTCCTATGGATTGCAGGCTAAAATGGACTTGCATCCCCTACTTTCAAAGGGAGTAACTGTATAGTAAGTGAGATAGATAGACCGATATCATGTAAGCTTCCTGGCCATTACCGACCAGTAGAGGATAACAGAAAAAGGTTTTTAATTTAAATAACTATCTTTTTTGCAAAGTGGTATTGTAGTCTTTGTTTCAGCTGAGACAAAAATAAATCTTTTTATCTGCTTCTTATTTAGGGTTTTATGTTAGCTTGATAACATGTAGCACATAATCTCTGTGGCCAATGACACAGGCGCATCTCGAGACCTCACCCTGACATGTTTTTGGGTGTATTTTCAGCTCCAATTTTGCCTGCAGATTCACCAAGTTAGTCCTCGTTAGTATAGTGGTGAGTATCCCCGCCTGTCACGCGGGAGACCGGGTTCGATTCCCCGACGGGGAGAACATTGCAAGTTTTTATCAGGTTCAGAGATTCGTTGCTCAAGGTTATGGAGAATCAAAGTCCGAATCCAATTGTAGCGTGAAAAATATACCACTTGATTTTGAGAGCATAAGAAAGAACCAGAAACACCAATTGCATAGCCTCGTTTTTAGTTTGGGTGTCACCCCTTGCTTTTATCTAGCATGGCATGTACTGTTTTTGTGCATTACAATATTTGCATATCATCCTCTTAAAATTGGCTCACGCTGTAACACAGGAGACAGCTATGTAGTGGACAAGTCTCTTGTGAGCTAAACCTGATTATGACATCACATCAATGAAGCAAAGCTGAAACTATTGTATGCCTACAGAGTATAGACTGAGAGAGAAGTGTCTTTTCCTATGGATTGCAGGCTAAAATGGACTTGCATCCCCTACTTTCAAAGGGAGTAACTGTATAGTAAGTGAGATAGATAGACCAATATCATGTAAGCTTCCTGGCCATGACCGACCAGTAGAGGATAACAGAAAAAGGTTTTTAATTGAAATGACTATCTTTTTTGCAAAGTTGTATTGTAGTCTTTGTTTCAGCTGAGACAAAAATAAATCTTTTTATCTGCTTCTTATTTAGGGTTTTATGTTAGCTTGATAACATGTAGCACATAATCTCTGTGGCCAAAGACACAGACGCATCTCGAGACCTCACCTTGACATGTTTTTGGGTGTATTTTCAGCTCCAATTTTGCCTGCAGATTCACCAAGTTAGTCCTCGTTAGTATAGTGGTGAGTATCCCCGCCTGTCACGCGGGAGACCGGGGTTCGATTCCCCGACGGGGAGAACATTGCAAGTTTTTATCAGGTTCAGAGATTCGTTGCTCAAGGTTATGGAGAATCAAAGTCCGAATCCAATTGTAGCGTGAAAAATATACCACTTGATTTTGAGAGCATAAGAAAGAACCAGAAACACCAATTGCATAGCCTCATTTTTAGTTTGGGTATCACCCCTTGCTTTTATCTAGCATGGCATGTACTGTTTTTGTGCATTACAATATTTGCATATCATCCTCTTACAATTGGCTCATGCTGTAACACAGGAGACAGCTATGTAGTGGACAAGTCTCTTGTGAGCTAAACCTGATTATGACATCACATCAATGTAGCAAAGCTGAAACTATTGTATGCCTATAGACTGAGAGAGAAGTGTCTTTTCCTATGAATTGCAGGCTAAAATGGACTTGCATCCCCTACTTTCAAAGGGAGTAACTGTATAGTAAGTGAGATAGATAGACCGATATCATGTAAGCTTCCTGGCCACGACCGACCAGTAGAGGATAACAGAAAAAGGTTTTTAATTGAAATTACTATCTTTTTTGCAAAGTGGTATTGTAGTCTTTGTTTCAGCTGAGACAAAAATAAATCTTTTTATCTGCTTCTTATTTAGGGTTTTATGTTAGCTTGATAACATGTAGCACATAATCTCTGTGGCCAATGACACAGACGCATCTCGAGACCTCACCCTGACATGTTTTTGGGTGTATTTTCAGCTCCAATTTTGCCTGCAGATTCACCAAGTTAGTCCTCGTTAGTATAGTGGTGAGTATCCCCGCCTGTCACGCGGGAGACCGGGTTCGATTCCCCGACGGGGAGAACATTGCAAGTTTTTATCAGGTTCAGAGATTCGTTGCTCAAGGTTATGGAGAATCAAAGTCCGAATCCAATTGTAGCGTGAAAAATATACCACTTGATTTTGAGAGCATAAGAAAGAACCAGAAACACCAATTGCATAGCCTCGTTTTTAGTTTGGGTGTCACCCCTTGCTTTTATCTAGCATGGCATGTACTGTTTTTGTGCATTACAATATTTGCATATCATCCTCTTAAAATTGGCTCACGCTGTAACACAGGAGACAGCTATGTAGTGGACAAGTCTCTTGTGAGCTAAACCTGATTATGACATCACATCAATGAAGCAAAGCTGAAACTATTGTATGCCTACAGAGTATAGACTGAGAGAGAAGTGTCTTTTCCTATGGATTGCAGGCTAAAATGGACTTGCATCCCCTACTTTCAAAGGGAGTAACTGTATAGTAAGTGAGATAGATAGACCGATATCATGTAAGCTTCCTGGCCATTACCGACCAGTAGAGGATAACAGAAAAAGGTTTTTAATTGAAATAACTATCTTTTTTGCAAAGTGGTATTGTAGTCTTTGTTTCAGCTGAGACAAAAATAAATCTTTTTATCTGCTTCTTATTTAGGGTTTTATGTTAGCTTGATAACATGTAGCACATAATCTCTGTGGCCAATGACACAGGCGCATCTCGAGACCTCACCCTGACATGTTTTTGGGTGTATTTTCAGCTCCAATTTTGCCTGCAGATTCACCAAGTTAGTCCTCGTTAGTATAGTGGTGAGTATCCCCGCCTGTCACGCGGGAGACCGGGTTCGATTCCCCGACGGGGAGAACATTGCAAGTTTTTATCAGGTTCAGAGATTCGTTGCTCAAGGTTATGGAGAATCAAAGTCCGAATCCAATTGTAGCGTGAAAAATATACCACTTGATTTTGAGAGCATAAGAAAGAACCAGAAACACCAATTGCATAGCCTCGTTTTTAGTTTGGGTGTCACCCCTTGCTTTTATCTAGCATGGCATGTACTGTTTTTGTGCATTACAATATTTGCATATCATCCTCTTAAAATTGGCTCACGCTGTAACACAGGAGACAGCTATGTAGTGGACAAGTCTCTTGTGAGCTAAACCTGATTATGACATCACATCAATGAAGCAAAGCTGAAACTATTGTATGCCTACAGAGTATAGACTGAGAGAGAAGTGTCTTTTCCTATGGATTGCAGGCTAAAATGGACTTGCATCCCCTACTTTCAAAGGGAGTAACTGTATAGTAAGTGAGATAGATAGACCAATATCATGTAAGCTTCCTGGCCATGACCGACCAGTAGAGGATAACAGAAAAAGGTTTTTAATTGAAATGACTATCTTTTTTGCAAAGTTGTATTGTAGTCTTTGTTTCAGCTGAGACAAAAATAAATCTTTTTATCTGCTTCTTATTTAGGGTTTTATGTTAGCTTGATAACATGTAGCACATAATCTCTGTGGCCAATGACACAGACGCATCTCGAGACCTCACCCTGACATGTTTTTGGGTGTATTTTCAGCTCCAATTTTGCCTGCAGATTCACCAAGTTAGTCCTCGTTAGTATAGTGGTGAGTATCCCCGCCTGTCACGCGGGAGACTGGGGTTCGATTCCCCGACGGGGAGAACATTGCAAGTTTTTATCAGGTTCAGAGATTCGTTGCTCAAGGTTATGGAGAATCAAAGTCCGAATCCAATTGTAGCGTGAAAAATATACCACTTGATTTTGAGAGCATAAGAAAGAACCAGAAACACCAATTGCATAGCCTCGTTTTTAGTTTGGGTATCACCCCTTGCTTTTATCTAGCATGGCATGTACTGTTTTTGTGCATTACAATATTTGCATATCATCCTCTTACAATTGGCTCATGCTGTAACACAGGAGACAGCTATGTAGTGGACAAGTCTCTTGTGAGCTAAACCTGATTATGACATCACATCAATGTAGCAAAGCTGAAACTATTGTATGCCTACAGAGTATAGACTGAGAGAGAAGTGTCTTTTCCTATGAATTGCAGGCTAAAATGGACTTGCATCCCCTACTTTCAAAGGGAGTAACTGTATAGTAAGTGAGATAGGTAGACCGATATCATGTAAGCTTCCTGGCCATTACCGACCAGTAGAGGATAACAGAAAAAGGTTTTTAATTGAAATGACTATCTTTTTTGCAAAGTGGTATTGTAGTCTTTGTTTCAGCTGAGACAAAAATAAATCTTTTTATCTGCTTCTTATTTAGGGTTTTATGTTAGCTTGATAACATGTAGCACATAATCTCTGTGGCCAATGACACAGACGCATCTCGAGACCTCACCCTGACATGTTTTTGGGTGTATTTTCAGCTCCAATTTTGCCTGCAGATTCACCAAGTTAGTCCTCGTTAGTATAGTGGTGAGTATCCCCGCCTGTCACGCGGGAGACCGGGGTTCGATTCCCCGACGGGGAGAACATTGCAAGTTTTTATCAGGTTCAGAGATTCGTTGCTCAAGGTTATGGAGAATCAAAGTCCGAATCCAATTGTAGCGTGAAAAATATACCACTTGATTTTGAGAGCATAAGAAAGAACCAGAAACACCAATTGCATAGCCTCGTTTTTAGTTTGGGTGTCACCCCTTGCTTTTATCTAGCATGGCATGTACTGTTTTTGTGCATTACAATATTTGCATATCATCCTCTTAAAATTGGCTCACGCTGTAACACAGGAGACAGCTATGTAGTGGACAAGTCTCTTGTGAGCTAAACCTGATTATGACATCACATCAATGAAGCAAAGCTGAAACTATTGTATGCCTACAGAGTATAGACTGAGAGAGAAGTGTCTTTTCCTATGGATTGCAGGCTAAAATGGACTTGCATCCCCTACTTTCAAAGGGAGTAACTGTATAGTAAGTGAGATAGATAGACCAATATCATGTAAGCTTCCTGGCCATGACCGACCAGTAGAGGATAACAGAAAAAGGTTTTTAATTGAAATGACTATCTTTTTTGCAAAGTTGTATTGTAGTCTTTGTTTCAGCTGAGACAAAAATAAATCTTTTTATCTGCTTCTTATTTAGGGTTTTATGTTAGCTTGATAACATGTAGCACATAATCTCTGTGGCCAATGACACAGACGCATCTCGAGACCTCACCCTGACATGTTTTTGGGTGTATTTTCAGCTCCAATTTTGCCTGCAGATTCACCAAGTTAGTCCTCGTTAGTATAGTGGTGAGTATCCCCGCCTGTCACGCGGGAGACCGGGGTTCGATTCCCCGACGGGGAGAACATTGCAAGTTTTCATCAGGTTCAGAGATTCGTTGCTCAAGGTTATGGAGAATCAAAGTCCGAATCCAATTGTAGCGTGAAAAATATACCACTTGATTTTGAGAGCATAAGAAAGAACCAGAAACACCAATTGCATAGCCTCGTTTTTAGTTTGGGTATCACCCCTTGCTTTTATCTAGCATGGCATGTACTGTTTTTGTGCATTACAATATTTGCATATCATCCTCTTACAATTGGCTCATGCTGTAACACAGGAGACAGCTATGTAGTGGACAAGTCTCTTGTGAGCTAAACCTGATTATGACATCACATCAATGTAGCAAAGCTGAAACTATTGTATGCCTACAGAGTATAGACTGAGAGAGAAGTGTCTTTTCCTATGAATTGCAGGCTAAAATGGACTTGCATCCCCTACTTTCAAAGGGAGTAACTGTATAGTAAGTGAGATAGGTAGACCGATATCATGTAAGCTTCCTGGCCATTACCGACCAGTAGAGGATAACAGAAAAAGGTTTTTAATTGAAATGACTATCTTTTTTGCAAAGTGGTATTGTAGTCTTTGTTTCAGCTGAGACAAAAATAAATCTTTTTATCTGCTTCTTATTTAGGGTTTTATGTTAGCTTGATAACATGTAGCACATAATCTCTGTGGCCAATGACACAGACGCATCTCGAGACCTCACCCTGACATGTTTTTGGGTGTATTTTCAGCTCCAATTTTGCCTGCAGATTCACCAAGTTAGTCCTCGTTAGTATAGTGGTGAGTATCCCCGCCTGTCACGCGGGAGACCGGGGTTCGATTCCCCGACGGGGAGAACATTGCAAGTTTTTATCAGGTTCAGAGATTCGTTGCTCAAGGTTATGGAGAATCAAAGTCCGAATCCAATTGTAGCGTGAAAAATATACCACTTGATTTTGAGAGCATAAGAAAGAACCAGAAACACCAATTGCATAGCCTCGTTTTTAGTTTGGGTGTCACCCCTTGCTTTTATCTAGCATGGCATGTACTGTTTTTGTGCATTACAATATTTGCATATCATCCTCTTAAAATTGGCTCACGCTGTAACACAGGAGACAGCTATGTAGTGGACAAGTCTCTTGTGAGCTAAACCTGATTATGACATCACATCAATGAAGCAAAGCTGAAACTATTGTATGCCTACAGAGTATAGACTGAGAGAGAAGTGTCTTTTCCTATGGATTGCAGGCTAAAATGGACTTGCATCCCCTACTTTCAAAGGGAGTAACTGTATAGTAAGTGAGATAGATAGACCGATATCATGTAAGCTTCCTGGCCATTACCGACCAGTAGAGGATAACAGAAAAAGGTTTTTAATTGAAATGACTATCTTTTTTGCAAAGTGGTATTGTAGTCTTTGTTTCAGCTGAGACAAAAATAAATCTTTTTATCTGCTTCTTATTTAGGGTTTTATGTTAGCTTGATAACATGTAGCACATAATCTCTGTAGCCAATGACACAGGCGCATCTCGAGACCTCACCCTGACATGTTTTTGGGTGTATTTTCAGCTCCAATTTTGCCTGCAGATTCACCAAGTTAGTCCTCGTTAGTATAGTGGTGAGTATCCCCGCCTGTCACGCGGGAGACCGGGTTCGATTCCCCGACGGGGAGAACATTGCAAGTTTTTATCAGGTTCAGAGATTCGTTGCTCAAGGTTATGGAGAATCAAAGTCCGAATCCAATTGTAGCGTGAAAAATATACCACTTGATTTTGAGAGCATAAGAAAGAACCAGAAACACCAATTGCATAGCCTCGTTTTTAGTTTGGGTGTCACCCCTTGCTTTTATCTAGCATGGCATGTACTGTTTTTGTGCATTACAATATTTGCATATCATCCTCTTAAAATTGGCTCACGCTGTAACACAGGAGACAGCTATGTAGTGGACAAGTCTCTTGTGAGCTAAACCTGATTATGACATCACATCAATGAAGCAAAGCTGAAACTATTGTATGCCTACAGAGTATAGACTGAGAGAGAAGTGTCTTTTCCTATGGATTGCAGGCTAAAATGGACTTGCATCCCCTACTTTCAAAGGGAGTAACTGTATAGTAAGTGAGATAGATAGACCAATATCATGTAAGCTTCCTGGCCATGACCGACCAGTAGAGGATAACAGAAAAAGGTTTTTAATTGAAATGACTATCTTTTTTGCAAAGTTGTATTGTAGTCTTTGTTTCAGCTGAGACAAAAATAAATCTTTTTATCTGCTTCTTATTTAGGGTTTTATGTTAGCTTGATAACATGTAGCACATAATCTCTGTGGCCAAAGACACAGACGCATCTCGAGACCTCACCTTGACATGTTTTTGGGTGTATTTTCAGCTCCAATTTTGCCTGCAGATTCACCAAGTTAGTCCTCGTTAGTATAGTGGTGAGTATCCCCGCCTGTCACGCGGGAGACCGGGGTTCGATTCCCCGACGGGGAGAACATTGCAAGTTTTTATCAGGTTCAGAGATTCGTTGCTCAAGGTTATGGAGAATCAAAGTCCGAATCCAATTGTAGCGTGAAAAATATACCACTTGATTTTGAGAGCATAAGAAAGAACCAGAAACACCAATTGCATAGCCTCATTTTTAGTTTGGGTATCACCCCTTGCTTTTATCTAGCATGGCATGTACTGTTTTTGTGCATTACAATATTTGCATATCATCCTCTTACAATTGGCTCATGCTGTAACACAGGAGACAGCTATGTAGTGGACAAGTCTCTTGTGAGCTAAACCTGATTATGACATCACATCAATGTAGCAAAGCTGAAACTATTGTATGCCTACAGAGTATAGACTGAGAAAGAAGTGTCTTTTCCTATGAATTGCAGGCTAAAATGGACTTGCATCCCCTACTTTCAAAGGGAGTAACTGTATAGTAAGTGAGATAGATAGACCGATATCATGTAAGCTTCCTGGCCACGACCGACCAGTAGAGGATAACAGAAAAAGGTTTTTAATTGAAATTACTATCTTTTTTGCAAAGTGGTATTGTAGTCTTTGTTTCAGCTGAGACAAAAATAAATCTTTTTATCTGCTTCTTATTTAGGGTTTTATGTTAGCTTGATAACATGTAGCACATAATCTCTGTGGCCAATGACACAGACGCATCTCGAGACCTCACCCTGACATGTTTTTGGGTGTATTTTCAGCTCCAATTTTGCCTGCAGATTCACCAAGTTAGTCCTCGTTAGTATAGTGGTGAGTATCCCCGCCTGTCACGCGGGAGACCGGGGTTCGATTCCCCGACGGGGAGAACATTGCAAGTTTTTATCAGGTTCAGAGATTCGTTGCTCAAGGTTATGGAGAATCAAAGTCCGAATCCAATTGTAGCGTGAAAAATATACCACTTGATTTTGAGAGCATAAGAAAGAACCAGAAACACCAATTGCATAGCCTCGTTTTTAGTTTGGGTATCACCCCTTGCTTTTATCTAGCATGGCATGTACTGTTTTTGTGCATTACAATATTTGCATATCATCCTCTTACAATTGGCTCATGCTGTAACACAGGAGACAGCTATGTAGTGGACAAGTCTCTTGTGAGCTAAACCTGATTATGACATCACATCAATGTAGCAAAGCTGAAACTATTGTATGCCTACAGAGTATAGACTGAGAGAGAAGTGTCTTTTCCTATGAATTGCAGGCTAAAATGGACTTGCATCCCCTACTTTCAAAGGGAGTAACTGTATAGTAAGTGAGATAGGTAGACCGATATCATGTAAGCTTCCTGGCCATTACTGACCAGTAGAGGATAACAGAAAAAGGTTTTTAATTGAAATGACTATCTTTTTTGCAAAGTGGTATTGTAGTCTTTGTTTCAGCTGAGACAAAAATAAATCTTTTTATCTGCTTCTTATTTAGGGTTTTATGTTAGCTTGATAACATGTAGCACATAATCTCTGTGGCCAATGACACAGACGCATCTCGAGACCTCACCCTGACATGTTTTTGGGTGTATTTTCAGCTCCAATTTTGCCTGCAGATTCACCAAGTTAGTCCTCGTTAGTATAGTGGTGAGTATCCCCGCCTGTCACGCGGGAGACCGGGTTCGATTCCCCGACGGGGAGAACATTGCAAGTTTTTATCAGGTTCAGAGATTCGTTGCTCAAGGTTATGGAGAATCAAAGTCCGAATCCAATTGTAGCGTGAAAAATATACCACTTGATTTTGAGAGCATAAGAAAGAACCAGAAACACCAATTGCATAGCCTCGTTTTTAGTTTGGGTGTCACCCCTTGCTTTTATCTAGCATGGCATGTACTGTTTTTGTGCATTACAATATTTGCATATCATCCTCTTAAAATTGGCTCACGCTGTAACACAGGAGACAGCTATGTAGTGGACAAGTCTCTTGTGAGCTAAACCTGATTATGACATCACATCAATGAAGCAAAGCTGAAACTATTGTATGCCTACAGAGTATAGACTGAGAGAGAAGTGTCTTTTCCTATGGATTGCAGGCTAAAATGGACTTGCATCCCCTACTTTCAAAGGGAGTAACTGTATAGTAAGTGAGATAGATAGACCAATATCATGTAAGCTTCCTGGCCATGACCGACCAGTAGAGGATAACAGAAAAAGGTTTTTAATTGAAATGACTATCTTTTTTGCAAAGTTGTATTGTAGTCTTTGTTTCAGCTGAGACAAAAATAAATCTTTTTATCTGCTTCTTATTTAGGGTTTTATGTTAGCTTGATAACATGTAGCACATAATCTCTGTGGCCAATGACACAGACGCATCTCGAGACCTCACCCTGACATGTTTTTGGGTGTATTTTCAGCTCCAATTTTGCCTGCAGATTCACCAAGTTAGTCCTCGTTAGTATAGTGGTGAGTATCCCCGCCTGTCACGCGGGAGACCGGGGTTCGATTCCCCGACGGGGAGAACATTGCAAGTTTTTATCAGGTTCAGAGATTCGTTGCTCAAGGTTATGGAGAATCAAAGTCCGAATCCAATTGTAGCGTGAAAAATATACCACTTGATTTTGAGAGCATAAGAAAGAACCAGAAACACCAATTGCATAGCCTCGTTTTTAGTTTGGGTATCACCCCTTGCTTTTATCTAGCATGGCATGTACTGTTTTTGTGCATTACAATATTTGCATATCATCCTCTTACAATTGGCTCATGCTGTAACACAGGAGACAGCTATGTAGTGGACAAGTCTCTTGTGAGCTAAACCTGATTATGACATCACATCAATGTAGCAAAGCTGAAACTATTGTATGCCTACAGAGTATAGACTGAGAGAGAAGTGTCTTTTCCTATGAATTGCAGGCTAAAATGGACTTGCATCCCCTACTTTCAAAGGGAGTAACTGTATAGTAAGTGAGATAGATAGACCGATATCATGTAAGCTTCCTGGCCACGACCGACCAGTAGAGGATAACAGAAAAAGGTTTTTAATTGAAATTACTATTTTTTTTGCAAAGTGGTACTGTAGTCTTTGTTTCAGCTGAGACAAAAATAAATCTTTTTATCTGCTTCTTATTTAGGGTTTTATGTTAGCTTGATAACATGTAGCACATAATCTCTGTGGCCAATGACACAGACGCATCTCGAGACCTCACCTTGACATGTTTTTGGGTGTATTTTCAGCTCCAATTTTGCCTGCAGATTCACCAAGTTAGTCCTCGTTAGTATAGTGGTGAGTATCCCCGCCTGTCACGCGGGAGACTGGGGTTCGATTGCCCGACGGGGAGAACATTGCAAGTTTTTATCAGGTTCAGAGATTCGTTGCTCAAGGTTATGGAGAATCAAAGTCCGAATCCAATTGTAGCGTGAAAAATATACCACTTGATTTTGAGAGCATAAGAAAGAACCAGAAACACCAATTGCATAGCCTCGTTTTTAGTTTGGGTATCACCCCTTGCTTTTATCTAGCATGGCATGTACTGTTTTTGTGCATTACAATATTTGCATATCATCCTCTTACAATTGGCTCATGCTGTAACACAGGAGACAGCTATGTAGTGGACAAGTCTCTTGTGAGCTAAACCTGATTATGACATCACATCAATGTAGCAAAGCTGAAACTATTGTATGCCTATAGACTGAGAGAGAAGTGTCTTTTCCTATGAATTGCAGGCTAAAATGGACTTGCATCCCCTACTTTCAAAGGGAGTAACTGTATAGTAAGTGAGATAGATAGACCGATATCATGTAAGCTTCCTGGCCACGACCGACCAGTAGAGGATAACAGAAAAAGGTTTTTAATTGAAATTACTATCTTTTTTGCAAAGTGGTATTGTAGTCTTTGTTTCAGCTGAGACAAAAATAAATCTTTTTATCTGCTTCTTATTTAGGGTTTTATGTTAGCTTGATAACATGTAGCACATAATCTCTGTGGCCAATGACACAGACGCATCTCGAGACCTCACCCTGACATGTTTTTGGGTGTATTTTCAGCTCCAATTTTGCCTGCAGATTCACCAAGTTAGTCCTCGTTAGTATAGTGGTGAGTATCCCCGCCTGTCACGCGGGAGACCGGGTTCGATTCCCCGACGGGGAGAACATTGCAAGTTTTTATCAGGTTCAGAGATTCGTTGCTCAAGGTTATGGAGAATCAAAGTCCGAATCCAATTGTAGCGTGAAAAATATACCACTTGATTTTGAGAGCATAAGAAAGAACCAGAAACACCAATTGCATAGCCTCGTTTTTAGTTTGGGTGTCACCCCTTGCTTTTATCTAGCATGGCATGTACTGTTTTTGTGCATTACAATATTTGCATATCATCCTCTTAAAATTGGCTCACGCTGTAACACAGGAGACAGCTATGTAGTGGACAAGTCTCTTGTGAGCTAAACCTGATTATGACATCACATCAATGAAGCAAAGCTGAAACTATTGTATGCCTACAGAGTATAGACTGAGAGAGAAGTGTCTTTTCCTATGGATTGCAGGCTAAAATGGACTTGCATCCCCTACTTTCAAAGGGAGTAACTGTATAGTAAGTGAGATAGATAGACCGATATCATGTAAGCTTCCTGGCCATTACCGACCAGTAGAGGATAACAGAAAAAGGTTTTTAATTGAAATAACTATCTTTTTTGCAAAGTGGTATTGTAGTCTTTGTTTCAGCTGAGACAAAAATAAATCTTTTTATCTGCTTCTTATTTAGGGTTTTATGTTAGCTTGATAACATGTAGCACATAATCTCTGTGGCCAATGACACAGGCGCATCTCGAGACCTCACCCTGACATGTTTTTGGGTGTATTTTCAGCTCCAATTTTGCCTGCAGATTCACCAAGTTAGTCCTCGTTAGTATAGTGGTGAGTATCCCCGCCTGTCACGCGGGAGACCGGGTTCGATTCCCCGACGGGGAGAACATTGCAAGTTTTTATCAGGTTCAGAGATTCGTTGCTCAAGGTTATGGAGAATCAAAGTCCGAATCCAATTGTAGCGTGAAAAATATACCACTTGATTTTGAGAGCATAAGAAAGAACCAGAAACACCAATTGCATAGCCTCGTTTTTAGTTTGGGTGTCACCCCTTGCTTTTATCTAGCATGGCATGTACTGTTTTTGTGCATTACAATATTTGCATATCATCCTCTTAAAATTGGCTCACGCTGTAACACAGGAGACAGCTATGTAGTGGACAAGTCTCTTGTGAGCTAAACCTGATTATGACATCACATCAATGAAGCAAAGCTGAAACTATTGTATGCCTACAGAGTATAGACTGAGAGAGAAGTGTCTTTTCCTATGGATTGCAGGCTAAAATGGACTTGCATCCCCTACTTTCAAAGGGAGTAACTGTATAGTAAGTGAGATAGATAGACCAATATCATGTAAGCTTCCTGGCCATGACCGACCAGTAGAGGATAACAGAAAAAGGTTTTTAATTGAAATGACTATCTTTTTTGCAAAGTTGTATTGTAGTCTTTGTTTCAGCTGAGACAAAAATAAATCTTTTTATCTGCTTCTTATTTAGGGTTTTATGTTAGCTTGATAACATGTAGCACATAATCTCTGTGGCCAATGACACAGACGCATCTCGAGACCTCACCCTGACATGTTTTTGGGTGTATTTTCAGCTCCAATTTTGCCTGCAGATTCACCAAGTTAGTCCTCGTTAGTATAGTGGTGAGTATCCCCGCCTGTCACGCGGGAGACTGGGGTTCGATTCCCCGACGGGGAGAACATTGCAAGTTTTTATCAGGTTCAGAGATTCGTTGCTCAAGGTTATGGAGAATCAAAGTCCGAATCCAATTGTAGCGTGAAAAATATACCACTTGATTTTGAGAGCATAAGAAAGAACCAGAAACACCAATTGCATAGCCTCGTTTTTAGTTTGGGTATCACCCCTTGCTTTTATCTAGCATGGCATGTACTGTTTTTGTGCATTACAATATTTGCATATCATCCTCTTACAATTGGCTCATGCTGTAACACAGGAGACAGCTATGTAGTGGACAAGTCTCTTGTGAGCTAAACCTGATTATGACATCACATCAATGTAGCAAAGCTGAAACTATTGTATGCCTACAGAGTATAGACTGAGAGAGAAGTGTCTTTTCCTATGAATTGCAGGCTAAAATGGACTTGCATCCCCTACTTTCAAAGGGAGTAACTGTATAGTAAGTGAGATAGGTAGACCGATATCATGTAAGCTTCCTGGCCATTACCGACCAGTAGAGGATAACAGAAAAAGGTTTTTAATTGAAATGACTATCTTTTTTGCAAAGTGGTATTGTAGTCTTTGTTTCAGCTGAGACAAAAATAAATCTTTTTATCTGCTTCTTATTTAGGGTTTTATGTTAGCTTGATAACATGTAGCACATAATCTCTGTGGCCAATGACACAGACGCATCTCGAGACCTCACCCTGACATGTTTTTGGGTGTATTTTCAGCTCCAATTTTGCCTGCAGATTCACCAAGTTAGTCCTCGTTAGTATAGTGGTGAGTATCCCCGCCTGTCACGCGGGAGACCGGGGTTCGATTCCCCGACGGGGAGAACATTGCAAGTTTTTATCAGGTTCAGAGATTCGTTGCTCAAGGTTATGGAGAATCAAAGTCCGAATCCAATTGTAGCGTGAAAAATATACCACTTGATTTTGAGAGCATAAGAAAGAACCAGAAACACCAATTGCATAGCCTCGTTTTTAGTTTGGGTGTCACCCCTTGCTTTTATCTAGCATGGCATGTACTGTTTTTGTGCATTACAATATTTGCATATCATCCTCTTAAAATTGGCTCACGCTGTAACACAGGAGACAGCTATGTAGTGGACAAGTCTCTTGTGAGCTAAACCTGATTATGACATCACATCAATGAAGCAAAGCTGAAACTATTGTATGCCTACAGAGTATAGACTGAGAGAGAAGTGTCTTTTCCTATGGATTGCAGGCTAAAATGGACTTGCATCCCCTACTTTCAAAGGGAGTAACTGTATAGTAAGTGAGATAGATAGACCAATATCATGTAAGCTTCCTGGCCATGACCGACCAGTAGAGGATAACAGAAAAAGGTTTTTAATTGAAATGACTATCTTTTTTGCAAAGTTGTATTGTAGTCTTTGTTTCAGCTGAGACAAAAATAAATCTTTTTATCTGCTTCTTATTTAGGGTTTTATGTTAGCTTGATAACATGTAGCACATAATCTCTGTGGCCAATGACACAGACGCATCTCGAGACCTCACCCTGACATGTTTTTGGGTGTATTTTCAGCTCCAATTTTGCCTGCAGATTCACCAAGTTAGTCCTCGTTAGTATAGTGGTGAGTATCCCCGCCTGTCACGCGGGAGACCGGGGTTCGATTCCCCGACGGGGAGAACATTGCAAGTTTTCATCAGGTTCAGAGATTCGTTGCTCAAGGTTATGGAGAATCAAAGTCCGAATCCAATTGTAGCGTGAAAAATATACCACTTGATTTTGAGAGCATAAGAAAGAACCAGAAACACCAATTGCATAGCCTCGTTTTTAGTTTGGGTATCACCCCTTGCTTTTATCTAGCATGGCATGTACTGTTTTTGTGCATTACAATATTTGCATATCATCCTCTTACAATTGGCTCATGCTGTAACACAGGAGACAGCTATGTAGTGGACAAGTCTCTTGTGAGCTAAACCTGATTATGACATCACATCAATGTAGCAAAGCTGAAACTATTGTATGCCTACAGAGTATAGACTGAGAGAGAAGTGTCTTTTCCTATGAATTGCAGGCTAAAATGGACTTGCATCCCCTACTTTCAAAGGGAGTAACTGTATAGTAAGTGAGATAGGTAGACCGATATCATGTAAGCTTCCTGGCCATTACCGACCAGTAGAGGATAACAGAAAAAGGTTTTTAATTGAAATGACTATCTTTTTTGCAAAGTGGTATTGTAGTCTTTGTTTCAGCTGAGACAAAAATAAATCTTTTTATCTGCTTCTTATTTAGGGTTTTATGTTAGCTTGATAACATGTAGCACATAATCTCTGTGGCCAATGACACAGACGCATCTCGAGACCTCACCCTGACATGTTTTTGGGTGTATTTTCAGCTCCAATTTTGCCTGCAGATTCACCAAGTTAGTCCTCGTTAGTATAGTGGTGAGTATCCCCGCCTGTCACGCGGGAGACCGGGGTTCGATTCCCCGACGGGGAGAACATTGCAAGTTTTTATCAGGTTCAGAGATTCGTTGCTCAAGGTTATGGAGAATCAAAGTCCGAATCCAATTGTAGCGTGAAAAATATACCACTTGATTTTGAGAGCATAAGAAAGAACCAGAAACACCAATTGCATAGCCTCGTTTTTAGTTTGGGTGTCACCCCTTGCTTTTATCTAGCATGGCATGTACTGTTTTTGTGCATTACAATATTTGCATATCATCCTCTTAAAATTGGCTCACGCTGTAACACAGGAGACAGCTATGTAGTGGACAAGTCTCTTGTGAGCTAAACCTGATTATGACATCACATCAATGAAGCAAAGCTGAAACTATTGTATGCCTACAGAGTATAGACTGAGAGAGAAGTGTCTTTTCCTATGGATTGCAGGCTAAAATGGACTTGCATCCCCTACTTTCAAAGGGAGTAACTGTATAGTAAGTGAGATAGATAGACCGATATCATGTAAGCTTCCTGGCCATTACCGACCAGTAGAGGATAACAGAAAAAGGTTTTTAATTGAAATGACTATCTTTTTTGCAAAGTGGTATTGTAGTCTTTGTTTCAGCTGAGACAAAAATAAATCTTTTTATCTGCTTCTTATTTAGGGTTTTATGTTAGCTTGATAACATGTAGCACATAATCTCTGTAGCCAATGACACAGGCGCATCTCGAGACCTCACCCTGACATGTTTTTGGGTGTATTTTCAGCTCCAATTTTGCCTGCAGATTCACCAAGTTAGTCCTCGTTAGTATAGTGGTGAGTATCCCCGCCTGTCACGCGGGAGACCGGGTTCGATTCCCCGACGGGGAGAACATTGCAAGTTTTTATCAGGTTCAGAGATTCGTTGCTCAAGGTTATGGAGAATCAAAGTCCGAATCCAATTGTAGCGTGAAAAATATACCACTTGATTTTGAGAGCATAAGAAAGAACCAGAAACACCAATTGCATAGCCTCGTTTTTAGTTTGGGTGTCACCCCTTGCTTTTATCTAGCATGGCATGTACTGTTTTTGTGCATTACAATATTTGCATATCATCCTCTTAAAATTGGCTCACGCTGTAACACAGGAGACAGCTATGTAGTGGACAAGTCTCTTGTGAGCTAAACCTGATTATGACATCACATCAATGAAGCAAAGCTGAAACTATTGTATGCCTACAGAGTATAGACTGAGAGAGAAGTGTCTTTTCCTATGGATTGCAGGCTAAAATGGACTTGCATCCCCTACTTTCAAAGGGAGTAACTGTATAGTAAGTGAGATAGATAGACCAATATCATGTAAGCTTCCTGGCCATGACCGACCAGTAGAGGATAACAGAAAAAGGTTTTTAATTGAAATGACTATCTTTTTTGCAAAGTTGTATTGTAGTCTTTGTTTCAGCTGAGACAAAAATAAATCTTTTTATCTGCTTCTTATTTAGGGTTTTATGTTAGCTTGATAACATGTAGCACATAATCTCTGTGGCCAAAGACACAGACGCATCTCGAGACCTCACCTTGACATGTTTTTGGGTGTATTTTCAGCTCCAATTTTGCCTGCAGATTCACCAAGTTAGTCCTCGTTAGTATAGTGGTGAGTATCCCCGCCTGTCACGCGGGAGACCGGGGTTCGATTCCCCGACGGGGAGAACATTGCAAGTTTTTATCAGGTTCAGAGATTCGTTGCTCAAGGTTATGGAGAATCAAAGTCCGAATCCAATTGTAGCGTGAAAAATATACCACTTGATTTTGAGAGCATAAGAAAGAACCAGAAACACCAATTGCATAGCCTCATTTTTAGTTTGGGTATCACCCCTTGCTTTTATCTAGCATGGCATGTACTGTTTTTGTGCATTACAATATTTGCATATCATCCTCTTACAATTGGCTCATGCTGTAACACAGGAGACAGCTATGTAGTGGACAAGTCTCTTGTGAGCTAAACCTGATTATGACATCACATCAATGTAGCAAAGCTGAAACTATTGTATGCCTACAGAGTATAGACTGAGAAAGAAGTGTCTTTTCCTATGAATTGCAGGCTAAAATGGACTTGCATCCCCTACTTTCAAAGGGAGTAACTGTATAGTAAGTGAGATAGATAGACCGATATCATGTAAGCTTCCTGGCCACGACCGACCAGTAGAGGATAACAGAAAAAGGTTTTTAATTGAAATTACTATCTTTTTTGCAAAGTGGTATTGTAGTCTTTGTTTCAGCTGAGACAAAAATAAATCTTTTTATCTGCTTCTTATTTAGGGTTTTATGTTAGCTTGATAACATGTAGCACATAATCTCTGTGGCCAATGACACAGACGCATCTCGAGACCTCACCCTGACATGTTTTTGGGTGTATTTTCAGCTCCAATTTTGCCTGCAGATTCACCAAGTTAGTCCTCGTTAGTATAGTGGTGAGTATCCCCGCCTGTCACGCGGGAGACCGGGGTTCGATTCCCCGACGGGGAGAACATTGCAAGTTTTTATCAGGTTCAGAGATTCGTTGCTCAAGGTTATGGAGAATCAAAGTCCGAATCCAATTGTAGCGTGAAAAATATACCACTTGATTTTGAGAGCATAAGAAAGAACCAGAAACACCAATTGCATAGCCTCGTTTTTAGTTTGGGTATCACCCCTTGCTTTTATCTAGCATGGCATGTACTGTTTTTGTGCATTACAATATTTGCATATCATCCTCTTACAATTGGCTCATGCTGTAACACAGGAGACAGCTATGTAGTGGACAAGTCTCTTGTGAGCTAAACCTGATTATGACATCACATCAATGTAGCAAAGCTGAAACTATTGTATGCCTACAGAGTATAGACTGAGAGAGAAGTGTCTTTTCCTATGAATTGCAGGCTAAAATGGACTTGCATCCCCTACTTTCAAAGGGAGTAACTGTATAGTAAGTGAGATAGGTAGACCGATATCATGTAAGCTTCCTGGCCATTACTGACCAGTAGAGGATAACAGAAAAAGGTTTTTAATTGAAATGACTATCTTTTTTGCAAAGTGGTATTGTAGTCTTTGTTTCAGCTGAGACAAAAATAAATCTTTTTATCTGCTTCTTATTTAGGGTTTTATGTTAGCTTGATAACATGTAGCACATAATCTCTGTGGCCAATGACACAGACGCATCTCGAGACCTCACCCTGACATGTTTTTGGGTGTATTTTCAGCTCCAATTTTGCCTGCAGATTCACCAAGTTAGTCCTCGTTAGTATAGTGGTGAGTATCCCCGCCTGTCACGCGGGAGACCGGGTTCGATTCCCCGACGGGGAGAACATTGCAAGTTTTTATCAGGTTCAGAGATTCGTTGCTCAAGGTTATGGAGAATCAAAGTCCGAATCCAATTGTAGCGTGAAAAATATACCACTTGATTTTGAGAGCATAAGAAAGAACCAGAAACACCAATTGCATAGCCTCGTTTTTAGTTTGGGTGTCACCCCTTGCTTTTATCTAGCATGGCATGTACTGTTTTTGTGCATTACAATATTTGCATATCATCCTCTTAAAATTGGCTCACGCTGTAACACAGGAGACAGCTATGTAGTGGACAAGTCTCTTGTGAGCTAAACCTGATTATGACATCACATCAATGAAGCAAAGCTGAAACTATTGTATGCCTACAGAGTATAGACTGAGAGAGAAGTGTCTTTTCCTATGGATTGCAGGCTAAAATGGACTTGCATCCCCTACTTTCAAAGGGAGTAACTGTATAGTAAGTGAGATAGATAGACCAATATCATGTAAGCTTCCTGGCCATGACCGACCAGTAGAGGATAACAGAAAAAGGTTTTTAATTGAAATGACTATCTTTTTTGCAAAGTTGTATTGTAGTCTTTGTTTCAGCTGAGACAAAAATAAATCTTTTTATCTGCTTCTTATTTAGGGTTTTATGTTAGCTTGATAACATGTAGCACATAATCTCTGTGGCCAATGACACAGACGCATCTCGAGACCTCACCCTGACATGTTTTTGGGTGTATTTTCAGCTCCAATTTTGCCTGCAGATTCACCAAGTTAGTCCTCGTTAGTATAGTTGTGAGTATCCCCGCCTGTCACGCGGGAGACCGGGGTTCGATTCCCCGACGGGGAGAACATTGCAAGTTTTTATCAGGTTCAGAGATTCGTTGCTCAAGGTTATGGAGAATCAAAGTCCGAATCCAATTGTAGCGTGAAAAATATACCACTTGATTTTGAGAGCATAAGAAAGAACCAGAAACACCAATTGCATAGCCTCGTTTTTAGTTTGGGTATCACCCCTTGCTTTTATCTAGCATGGCATGTACTGTTTTTGTGCATTACAATATTTGCATATCATCCTCTTACAATTGGCTCATGCTGTAACACAGGAGACAGCTATGTAGTGGACAAGTCTCTTGTGAGCTAAACCTGATTATGACATCACATCAATGTAGCAAAGCTGAAACTATTGTATGCCTACAGAGTATAGACTGAGAGAGAAGTGTCTTTTCCTATGAATTGCAGGCTAAAATGGACTTGCATCCCCTACTTTCAAAGGGAGTAACTGTATAGTAAGTGAGATAGATAGACCGATATCATGTAAGCTTCCTGGCCACGACCGACCAGTAGAGGATAACAGAAAAAGGTTTTTAATTGAAATTACTATTTTTTTTGCAAAGTGGTACTGTAGTCTTTGTTTCAGCTGAGACAAAAATAAATCTTTTTATCTGCTTCTTATTTAGGGTTTTATGTTAGCTTGATAACATGTAGCACATAATCTCTGTGGCCAATGACACAGACGCATCTCGAGACCTCACCTTGACATGTTTTTGGGTGTATTTTCAGCTCCAATTTTGCCTGCAGATTCACCAAGTTAGTCCTCGTTAGTATAGTGGTGAGTATCCCCGCCTGTCACGCGGGAGACTGGGGTTCGATTGCCCGACGGGGAGAACATTGCAAGTTTTTATCAGGTTCAGAGATTCGTTGCTCAAGGTTATGGAGAATCAAAGTCCGAATCCAATTGTAGCGTGAAAAATATACCACTTGATTTTGAGAGCATAAGAAAGAACCAGAAACACCAATTGCATAGCCTCGTTTTTAGTTTGGGTATCACCCCTTGCTTTTATCTAGCATGGCATGTACTGTTTTTGTGCATTACAATATTTGCATATCATCCTCTTACAATTGGCTCATGCTGTAACACAGGAGACAGCTATGTAGTGGACAAGTCTCTTGTGAGCTAAACCTGATTATGACATCACATCAATGTAGCAAAGCTGAAACTATTGTATGCCTACAGAGTATAGACTGAGAGAGAAGTGTCTTTTCCTATGAATTGCAGGCTAAAATGGACTTGCATCCCCTACTTTCAAAGGGAGTAACTGTATAGTAAGTGAGATAGGTAGACCGATATCATGTAAGCTTCCTGGCCATTACCGACCAGTAGAGGATAACAGAAAAAGGTTTTTAATTGAAATGACTATCTTTTTTGCAAAGTGGTATTGTAGTCTTTGTTTCAGCTGAGACAAAAATAAATCTTTTTATCTGCTTCTTATTTAGGGTTTTATGTTAGCTTGATAACATGTAGCACATAATCTCTGTGGCCAATGACACAGACGCATCTCGAGACCTCACCCTGACATGTTTTTGGGTGTATTTTCAGCTCCAATTTTGCCTGCAGATTCACCAAGTTAGTCCTCGTTAGTATAGTGGTGAGTATCCCCGCCTGTCATGCGGGAGACCGGGGTTCGATTCCCCGACGTGGAGAACATTGCAAGTTTTAATCAGGTTCAGAGATTCGTTGCTCAAGGTTATGGAGAATCAAAGTCCGAATCCAATTGTAGCGTGAAAAATATACCACTTGATTTTGAGAGCATAAGAAAGAACCAGAAACACCAATTGCATAGCCTCGTTTTTAGTTTGGGTGTCACCCCTTGCTTTTATCTAGCATGGCATGTACTGTTTTTGTGCATTACAATATTTGCATATCATCCTCTTAAAATTGGCTCACGCTGTAACACAGGAGACAGCTATGTAGTGGACAAGTCTCTTGTGAGCTAAACCTGATTATGACATCACATCAATGAAGCAAAGCTGAAACTATTGTATGCCTACAGACTATAGACTGAGAGAGAAGTGTCTTTTCCTATGGATTGCAGGCTAAAATGGACTTGCATCCCCTACTTTCAAAGGGAGTAACTGTATAGTAAGTGAGATAGATAGACCGATATCATGTAAGCTTCCTGGCCATTACTGACCAGTAGAGGATAACAGAAAAAGGTTTTTAATTGAAATAACTATCTTTTTTGCAAAGTTGTATTGTAGTCTTTGTTTCAGCTGAGACAAAAATAAATCTTTTTATCTGCTTCTTATTTAGGGTTTTATGTTAGCTTGATAACATGTAGCACATAATCTCTGTGGCCAATGACACAGACGCATCTCGAGACCTCACCCTGACATGTTTTTGGGTGTATTTTCAGCTCCAATTTTGCCTGCAGATTCACCAAGTTAGTCCTCGTTAGTATAGTGGTGAGTATCCCCGCCTGTCACGCGGGAGACCGGGGTTCGATTCCCCGACGGGGAGAACATTGCAAGTTTTTATCAGGTTCAGAGATTCGTTGCTCAAGGTTATGGAGAATCAAAGTCCGAATCCAATTGTAGCGTGTAAAATATACCACTTGATTTTTAGAGCATAAGAAAGAACCAGAAACACCAATTGCATAGCCTCGTTTTTAGTTTGGGTGTCACCCCTTGCTTTTATCTAGCATGGCATGTACTGTTTTTGTGCATTACAATATTTGCATATCATCCTCTTAAAATTGGCTCACGCTGTAACACAGGAGACAGCTATGTAGTGGACAAGTCTCTTGTGAGCTAAACCTGATTATGACATCACATCAGTGAAGCAAAGCTGATACTATTGTATGCCTACAGAGTATAGACTGAGAGAGAAGTGTCTTTTCCTATGGATTGCAGGCTAAAATGGACTTGCATCCCCTACTTTCAAAGGGAGTAACTGTATAGTAAGTGAGATAGATAGACCAATATCATGTAAGCTTCCTGGCCATGACCGACCAGTAGAGGATAACAGAAAAAGGTTTTTAATTGAAATGACTATCTTTTTTGCAAAGTTGTATTGTAGTCTTTGTTTCAGCTGAGACAAAAATAAATCTTTTTATCTGCTTCTTATTTAGGGTTTTATGTTAGCTTGATAACATGTAGCACATAATCTCTGTGGCCAATGACACAGACGCATCTCGAGACCTCACCCTGACATGTTTTTGGGTGTATTTTCAGCTCCAATTTTGCCTGCAGATTCACCAAGTTAGTCCTCGTTAGTATAGTGGTGAGTATCCCCGCCTGTCACGCGGGAGACCGGGGTTCGATTCCCCGACGGGGAGAACATTGCAAGTTTTTATCAGGTTCAGAGATTCGTTGCTCAAGGTTATGGAGAATCAAAGTCCGAATCCAATTGTAGCGTGAAAAATATACCACTTGATTTTGAGAGCATAAGAAAGAACCAGAAACACCAATTGCATAGCCTCGTTTTTAGTTTGGGTATCACCCCTTGCTTTTATCTAGCATGGCATGTACTGTTTTTGTGCATTACAATATTTGCATATCATCCTCTTACAATTGGCTCATGCTGTAACACAGGAGACAGCTATGTAGTGGACAAGTCTCTTGTGAGCTAAACCTGATTATGACATCACATCAATGTAGCAAAGCTGAAACTATTGTATGCCTACAGAGTATAGACTGAGAGAGAAGTGTCTTTTCCTATGAATTGCAGGCTAAAATGGACTTGCATCCCCTACTTTCAAATGGAGTAACTGTATAGTAAGTGAGATAGGTAGACCGATATCATGTAAGCTTCCTGGCCATTACCGACCAGTAGAGGATAACAGAAAAAGGTTTTTAATTGATATGACTATCTTTTTTGCAAAGTGGTATTGTAGTCTTTGTTTCAGCTGAGACAAAAATAAATCTTTTTATCTGCTTCTTATTTAGGGTTTTATGTTAGCTTGATAACATGTAGCACATAATCTCTGTGGCCAATGACACAGACGCATCTCGAGACCTCACCCTGACATGTTTTTGGGTGTATTTTCAGCTCCAATTTTGCCTGCAGATTCACCAAGTTAGTCCTCGTTAGTATAGTGGTGAGTATCCCCGCCTGTCACGCGGGAGACCGGGGTTCGATTCCCCGACGGGGAGAACATTGCAAGTTTTTATCAGGTTCAGAGATTCGTTGCTCAAGGTTATGGAGAATCAAAGTCCGAATCCAATTGTAGCGTGAAAAATATACCACTTGATTTTGAGAGCATAAGAAAGAACCAGAAACACCAATTGCATAGCCTCGTTTTTAGTTTGGGTGTCACCCCTTGCTTTTATCTAGCATGGCATGTACTGTTTTTGTGCATTACAATATTTGCATATCATCCTCTTAAAATTGGCTCACGCTGTAACACAGGAGACAGCTATGTAGTGGACAAGTCTCTTGTGAGCTAAACCTGATTATGACATCACATCAATGAAGCAAAGCTGAAACTATTGTATGCCTACAGAGTATAGACTGAGAGAGAAGTGTCTTTTCCTATGGATTGCAGGCTAAAATGGACTTGCATCCCCTACTTTCAAAGGGAGTAACTGTATAGTAAGTGAGATAGATAGACCGATATCATGTAAGCTTCCTGGCCATTACCGACCAGTAGAGGATAACAGAAAAAGGTTTTTAATTGAAATGACTATCTTTTTTGCAAAGTGGTATTGTAGTCTTTGTTTCAGCTGAGACAAAAATAAATCTTTTTATCTGCTTCTTATTTAGGGTTTTATGTTAGCTTGATAACATGTAGCACATAATCTCTGTGGCCAATGACACAGACGCATCTCGAGACCTCACCCTGACATGTTTTTGGGTGTATTTTCAGCTCCAATTTTGCCTGCAGATTCACCAAGTTAGTCCTCGTTAGTATAGTGGTGAGTATCCCCGCCTGTCACGCGGGAGACCGGGTTCGATTCCCCGACGGGGAGAACATTGCAAGTTTTTATCAGGTTCAGAGATTCGTTGCTCAAGGTTATGGAGAATCAAAGTCCGAATCCAATTGTAGCGTGAAAAATATACCACTTGATTTTGAGAGCATAAGAAAGAACCAGAAACACCAATTGCATAGCCTCGTTTTTAGTTTGGGTGTCACCCCTTGCTTTTATCTAGCATGGCATGTACTGTTTTTGTGCATTACAATATTTGCATATCATCCTCTTAAAATTGGCTCACGCTGTAACACAGGAGACAGCTATGTAGTGGACAAGTCTCTTGTGAGCTAAACCTGATTATGACATCACATCAATGAAGCAAAGCAGAAACTATTGTATGCCTACAGAGTATAGACTGAGAGAGAAGTGTCTTTTCCTATGGATTGCAGGCTAAAATGGACTTGCATCCCCTACTTTCAAAGGGAGTAACTGTATAGTAAGTGAGATAGATAGACCAATATCATGTAAGCTTCCTGGCCATGACCGACCAGTAGAGGATAACAGAAAAAGGTTTTTAATTGAAATGACTATCTTTTTTGCAAAGTTGTATTGTAGTCTTTGTTTCAGCTGAGACAAAAATAAATCTTTTTATCTGCTTCTTATTTAGGGTTTTATGTTAGCTTGATAACATGTAGCACATAATCTCTGTGGCCAATGACACAGACGCATCTCGAGACCTCACCCTGACATGTTTTTGGGTGTATTTTCAGCTCCAATTTTGCCTGCAGATTCACCAAGTTAGTCCTCGTTAGTATAGTGGTGAGTATCCCCGCCTGTCACGCGGGAGACCGGGGTTCGATTCCCCGACGGGGAGAACATTGCAAGTTTTTATCAGGTTCAGAGATTCGTTGCTCAAGGTTATGGAGAATCAAAGTCCGAATCCAATTGTAGCGTGAAAAATATACCACTTGATTTTGAGAGCATAAGAAAGAACCAGAAACACCAATTGCATAGCCTCGTTTTTAGTTTGGGTGTCACCCCTTGCTTTTATCTAGCATGGCATGTACTGTTTTTGTGCATTACAATATTTGCATATCATCCTCTTAAAATTGGCTCACGCTGTAACACAGGAGACAGCTATGTAGTGGACAAGTCTCTTGTGAGCTAAACCTGATTATGACATCACATCAATGTAGCAAAGCTGAAACTATTGTATGCCTACAGAGTATAGACTGAGAGAGAAGTGTCTTTTCCTATGAATTGCAGGCTAAAATGGACTTGCATCCCCTACTTTCAAAGGGAGTAACTGTATAGTAAGTGAGATAGATAGACCGATATCATGTAAGCTTCCTGGCCACGACCGACCAGTAGAGGATAACAGAAAAAGGTTTTTAATTGAAATTACTATCTTTTTTGCAAAGTGGTATTGTAGTCTTTGTTTCAGCTGAGACAAAAATAAATCTTTTTATCTGCTTCTTATTTAGGGTTTTATGTTAGCTTGATAACATGTAGCACATAATCTCTGTGGCCAATGACACAGACGCATCTCGAGACCTCACCCTGACATGTTTTTGGGTGTATTTTCAGCTCCAATTTTGCCTGCAGATTCACCAAGTTAGTCCTCGTTAGTATAGTGGTGAGTATCCCCGCCTGTCACGCGGGAGACCGGGGTTCGATTCCCCGACGGGGAGAACATTGCAAGTTTTTATCAGGTTCAGAGATTCGTTGCTCAAGGTTATGGAGAATCAAAGTCCGAATCCAATTGTAGCGTGAAAAATATACCACTTGATTTTGAGAGCATAAGAAAGAACCAGAAACACCAATTGCATAGCCTCGTTTTTAGTTTGGGTGTCACCCCTTGCTTTTATCTAGCATGGCATGTACTGTTTTTGTGCATTACAATATTTGCATATCATCCTCTTAAAATTGGCTCACGCTGTAACACAGGAGACAGCTATGTAGTGGACAAGTCTCTTGTGAGCTAAACCTGATTATGACATCACATCAATGAAGCAAAGCTGAAACTATTGTATGCCTACAGAGTATAGACTGAGAGAGAAGTGTCTTTTCCTATGGATTGCAGGCTAAAATGGACTTGCATCCCCTACTTTCAAAGGGAGTAACTGTATAGTAAGTGAGATAGATAGACCAATATCATGTAAGCTTCCTGGCCATGACCGACCAGTAGAGGATAACAGAAAAAGGTTTTTAATTGAAATGACTATCTTTTTTGCAAAGTTGTATTGTAGTCTTTGTTTCAGCTGAGACAAAAATAAATCTTTTTATCTGCTTCTTATTTAGGGTTTTATGTTAGCTTGATAACATGTAGCACATAATCTCTGTGGCCAATGACACAGACGCATCTCGAGACCTCACCCTGACATGTTTTTGGGTGTATTTTCAGCTCCAATTTTGCCTGCAGATTCACCAAGTTAGTCCTCGTTAGTATAGTGGTGAGTATCCCCGCCTGTCACGCGGGAGACCGGGGTTCGATTCCCCGACGGGGAGAACATTGCAAGTTTTCATCAGGTTCAGAGATTCGTTGCTCAAGGTTATGGAGAATCAAAGTCCGAATCCAATTGTAGCGTGAAAAATATACCACTTGATTTTGAGAGCATAAGAAAGAACCAGAAACACCAATTGCATAGCCTCGTTTTTAGTTTGGGTATCACCCCTTGCTTTTATCTAGCATGGCATGTACTGTTTTTGTGCATTACAATATTTGCATATCATCCTCTTACAATTGGCTCATGCTGTAACACAGGAGACAGCTATGTAGTGGACAAGTCTCTTGTGAGCTAAACCTGATTATGACATCACATCAATGTAGCAAAGCTGAAACTATTGTATGCCTACAGAGTATAGACTGAGAGAGAAGTGTCTTTTCCTATGAATTGCAGGCTAAAATGGACTTGCATCCCCTACTTTCAAAGGGAGTAACTGTATAGTAAGTGAGATAGGTAGACCGATATCATGTAAGCTTCCTGGCCATTACCGACCAGTAGAGGATAACAGAAAAAGGTTTTTAATTGAAATGACTATCTTTTTTGCAAAGTGGTATTGTAGTCTTTGTTTCAGCTGAGACAAAAATAAATCTTTTTATCTGCTTCTTATTTAGGGTTTTATGTTAGCTTGATAACATGTAGCACATAATCTCTGTGGCCAATGACACAGACGCATCTCGAGACCTCACCCTGACATGTTTTTGGGTGTATTTTCAGCTCCAATTTTGCCTGCAGATTCACCAAGTTAGTCCTCGTTAGTATAGTGGTGAGTATCCCCGCCTGTCACGCGGGAGACCGGGGTTCGATTCCCCGACGGGGAGAACATTGCAAGTTTTTATCAGGTTCAGAGATTCGTTGCTCAAGGTTATGGAGAATCAAAGTCCGAATCCAATTGTAGCGTGAAAAATATACCACTTGATTTTGAGAGCATAAGAAAGAACCAGAAACACCAATTGCATAGCCTCGTTTTTAGTTTGGGTGTCACCCCTTGCTTTTATCTAGCATGGCATGTACTGTTTTTGTGCATTACAATATTTGCATATCATCCTCTTAAAATTGGCTCACGCTGTAACACAGGAGACAGCTATGTAGTGGACAAGTCTCTTGTGAGCTAAACCTGATTATGACATCACATCAATGAAGCAAAGCTGAAACTATTGTATGCCTACAGAGTATAGACTGAGAGAGAAGTGTCTTTTCCTATGGATTGCAGGCTAAAATGGACTTGCATCCCCTACTTTCAAAGGGAGTAACTGTATAGTAAGTGAGATAGATAGACCGATATCATGTAAGCTTCCTGGCCATTACCGACCAGTAGAGGATAACAGAAAAAGGTTTTTAATTGAAATGACTATCTTTTTTGCAAAGTGGTATTGTAGTCTTTGTTTCAGCTGAGACAAAAATAAATCTTTTTATCTGCTTCTTATTTAGGGTTTTATGTTAGCTTGATAACATGTAGCACATAATCTCTGTGGCCAATGACACAGGCGCATCTCGAGACCTCACCCTGACATGTTTTTGGGTGTATTTTCAGCTCCAATTTTGCCTGCAGATTCACCAAGTTAGTCCTCGTTAGTATAGTGGTGAGTATCCCCGCCTGTCACGCGGGAGACCGGGGTTCGATTCCCCGACGGGGAGAACATTGCAAGTTTTTATCAGGTTCAGAGATTCGTTGCTCAAGGTTATGGAGAATCAAAGTCCGAATCCAATTGTAGCGTGAAAAATATACCACTTGATTTTGAGAGCATAAGAAAGAACCAGAAACACCAATTGCATAGCCTCGTTTTTAGTTTGGGTGTCACCCCTTGCTTTTATCTAGCATGGCATGTACTGTTTTTGTGCATTACAATATTTGCATATCATCCTCTTAAAATTGGCTCACGCTGTAACACAGGAGACAGCTATGTAGTGGACAAGTCTCTTGTGAGCTAAACCTGATTATGACATCACATCAATGAAGCAAAGCTGAAACTATTGTATGCCTACAGAGTATAGACTGAGAGAGAAGTGTCTTTTCCTATGGATTGCAGGCTAAAATGGACTTGCATCCCCTACTTTCAAAGGGAGTAACTGTATAGTAAGTGAGATAGATAGACCAATATCATGTAAGCTTCCTGGCCATGACCGACCAGTAGAGGATAACAGAAAAAGGTTTTTAATTGAAATGACTATCTTTTTTGCAAAGTTGTATTGTAGTCTTTGTTTCAGCTGAGACAAAAATAAATCTTTTTATCTGCTTCTTATTTAGGGTTTTATGTTAGCTTGATAACATGTAGCACATAATCTCTGTGGCCAATGACACAGACGCATCTCGAGACCTCACCCTGACATGTTTTTGGGTGTATTTTCAGCTCCAATTTTGCCTGCAGATTCACCAAGTTAGTCCTCGTTAGTATAGTGGTGAGTATCCCCGCCTGTCACGCGGGAGACCGGGGTTCGATTCCCCGACGGGGAGAACATTGCAAGTTTTCATCAGGTTCAGAGATTCGTTGCTCAAGGTTATGGAGAATCAAAGTCCGAATCCAATTGTAGCGTGAAAAATATACCACTTGATTTTGAGAGCATAAGAAAGAACCAGAAACACCAATTGCATAGCCTCGTTTTTAGTTTGGGTATCACCCCTTGCTTTTATCTAGCATGGCATGTACTGTTTTTGTGCATTACAATATTTGCATATCATCCTCTTACAATTGGCTCATGCTGTAACACAGGAGACAGCTATGTAGTGGACAAGTCTCTTGTGAGCTAAACCTGATTATGACATCACATCAATGTAGCAAAGCTGAAACTATTGTATGCCTACAGAGTATAGACTGAGAGAGAAGTGTCTTTTCCTATGAATTGCAGGCTAAAATGGACTTGCATCCCCTACTTTCAAAGGGAGTAACTGTATAGTAAGTGAGATAGGTAGACCGATATCATGTAAGCTTCCTGGCCATTACCGACCAGTAGAGGATAACAGAAAAAGGTTTTTAATTGAAATGACTATCTTTTTTGCAAAGTGGTATTGTAGTCTTTGTTTCAGCTGAGACAAAAATAAATCTTTTTATCTGCTTCTTATTTAGGGTTTTATGTTAGCTTGATAACATGTAGCACATAATCTCTGTGGCCAATGACACAGACGCATCTCGAGACCTCACCCTGACATGTTTTTGGGTGTATTTTCAGCTCCAATTTTGCCTGCAGATTCACCAAGTTAGTCCTCGTTAGTATAGTGGTGAGTATCCCCGCCTGTCACGCGGGAGACCGGGGTTCGATTCCCCGACGGGGAGAACATTGCAAGTTTTTATCAGGTTCAGAGATTCGTTGCTCAAGGTTATGGAGAATCAAAGTCCGAATCCAATTGTAGCGTGAAAAATATACCACTTGATTTTGAGAGCATAAGAAAGAACCAGAAACACCAATTGCATAGCCTCGTTTTTAGTTTGGGTGTCACCCCTTGCTTTTATCTAGCATGGCATGTACTGTTTTTGTGCATTACAATATTTGCATATCATCCTCTTAAAATTGGCTCACGCTGTAACACAGGAGACAGCTATGTAGTGGACAAGTCTCTTGTGAGCTAAACCTGATTATGACATCACATCAATGAAGCAAAGCTGAAACTATTGTATGCCTACAGAGTATAGACTGAGAGAGAAGTGTCTTTTCCTATGGATTGCAGGCTAAAATGGACTTGCATCCCCTACTTTCAAAGGGAGTAACTGTATAGTAAGTGAGATAGATAGACCGATATCATGTAAGCTTCCTGGCCATTACCGACCAGTAGAGGATAACAGAAAAAGGTTTTTAATTGAAATGACTATCTTTTTTGCAAAGTGGTATTGTAGTCTTTGTTTCAGCTGAGACAAAAATAAATCTTTTTATCTGCTTCTTATTTAGGGTTTTATGTTAGCTTGATAACATGTAGCACATAATCTCTGTGGCCAATGACACAGGCGCATCTCGAGACCTCACCCTGACATGTTTTTGGGTGTATTTTCAGCTCCAATTTTGCCTGCAGATTCACCAAGTTAGTCCTCGTTAGTATAGTGGTGAGTATCCCCGCCTGTCACGCGGGAGACCGGGTTCGATTCCCCGACGGGGAGAACATTGCAAGTTTTTATCAGGTTCAGAGATTCGTTGCTCAAGGTTATGGAGAATCAAAGTCCGAATCCAATTGTAGCGTGAAAAATATACCACTTGATTTTGAGAGCATAAGAAAGAACCAGAAACACCAATTGCATAGCCTCGTTTTTAGTTTGGGTGTCACCCCTTGCTTTTATCTAGCATGGCATGTACTGTTTTTGTGCATTACAATATTTGCATATCATCCTCTTAAAATTGGCTCACGCTGTAACACAGGAGACAGCTATGTAGTGGACAAGTCTCTTGTGAGCTAAACCTGATTATGACATCACATCAATGAAGCAAAGCTGAAACTATTGTATGCCTACAGAGTATAGACTGAGAGAGAAGTGTCTTTTCCTATGGATTGCAGGCTAAAATGGACTTGCATCCCCTACTTTCAAAGGGAGTAACTGTATAGTAAGTGAGATAGATAGACCAATATCATGTAAGCTTCCTGGCCATGACCGACCAGTAGAGGATAACAGAAAAAGGTTTTTAATTGAAATGACTATCTTTTTTGCAAAGTTGTATTGTAGTCTTTGTTTCAGCTGAGACAAAAATAAATCTTTTTATCTGCTTCTTATTTAGGGTTTTATGTTAGCTTGATAACATGTAGCACATAATCTCTGTGGCCAAAGACACAGACGCATCTCGAGACCTCACCTTGACATGTTTTTGGGTGTATTTTCAGCTCCAATTTTGCCTGCAGATTCACCAAGTTAGTCCTCGTTAGTATAGTGGTGAGTATCCCCGCCTGTCACGCGGGAGACCGGGGTTCGATTCCCCGACGGGGAGAACATTGCAAGTTTTTATCAGGTTCAGAGATTCGTTGCTCAAGGTTATGGAGAATCAAAGTCCGAATCCAATTGTAGCGTGAAAAATATACCACTTGATTTTGAGAGCATAAGAAAGAACCAGAAACACCAATTGCATAGCCTCATTTTTAGTTTGGGTATCACCCCTTGCTTTTATCTAGCATGGCATGTACTGTTTTTGTGCATTACAATATTTGCATATCATCCTCTTACAATTGGCTCATGCTGTAACACAGGAGACAGCTATGTAGTGGACAAGTCTCTTGTGAGCTAAACCTGATTATGACATCACATCAATGTAGCAAAGCTGAAACTATTGTATGCCTACAGAGTATAGACTGAGAAAGAAGTGTCTTTTCCTATGAATTGCAGGCTAAAATGGACTTGCATCCCCTACTTTCAAAGGGAGTAACTGTATAGTAAGTGAGATAGATAGACCGATATCATGTAAGCTTCCTGGCCACGACCGACCAGTAGAGGATAACAGAAAAAGGTTTTTAATTGAAATTACTATCTTTTTTGCAAAGTGGTATTGTAGTCTTTGTTTCAGCTGAGACAAAAATAAATCTTTTTATCTGCTTCTTATTTAGGGTTTTATGTTAGCTTGATAACATGTAGCACATAATCTCTGTGGCCAATGACACAGACGCATCTCGAGACCTCACCCTGACATGTTTTTGGGTGTATTTTCAGCTCCAATTTTGCCTGCAGATTCACCAAGTTAGTCCTCGTTAGTATAGTGGTGAGTATCCCCGCCTGTCACGCGGGAGACCGGGGTTCGATTCCCCGACGGGGAGAACATTGCAAGTTTTTATCAGGTTCAGAGATTCGTTGCTCAAGGTTATGGAGAATCAAAGTCCGAATCCAATTGTAGCGTGAAAAATATACCACTTGATTTTGAGAGCATAAGAAAGAACCAGAAACACCAATTGCATAGCCTCGTTTTTAGTTTGGGTATCACCCCTTGCTTTTATCTAGCATGGCATGTACTGTTTTTGTGCATTACAATATTTGCATATCATCCTCTTACAATTGGCTCATGCTGTAACACAGGAGACAGCTATGTAGTGGACAAGTCTCTTGTCAGCTAAACCTGATTATGACATCACATCAATGTAGCAAAGCTGAAACTATTGTATGCCTACAGAGTATAGACTGAGAGAGAAGTGTCTTTTCCTATGAATTGCAGGCTAAAATGGACTTGCATCCCCTACTTTCAAAGGGAGTAACTGTATAGTAAGTGAGATAGGTAGACCGATATCATGTAAGCTTCCTGGCCATTACCGACCAGTAGAGGATAACAGAAAAAGGTTTTTAATTGAAATGACTATCTTTTTTGCAAAGTGGTATTGTAGTCTTTGTTTCAGCTGAGACAAAAATAAATCTTTTTATCTGCTTCTTATTTAGGGTTTTATGTTAGCTTGATAACATGTAGCACATAATCTCTGTGGCCAATGACACAGACGCATCTCGAGACCTCACCCTGACATGTTTTTGGGTGTATTTTCAGCTCCAATTTTGCCTGCAGATTCACCAAGTTAGTCCTCGTTAGTATAGTGGTGAGTATCCCCGCCTGTCACGCGGGAGACCGGGTTCGATTCCCCGACGGGGAGAACATTGCAAGTTTTTATCAGGTTCAGAGATTCGTTGCTCAAGGTTATGGAGAATCAAAGTCCGAATCCAATTGTAGCGTGAAAAATATACCACTTGATTTTGAGAGCATAAGAAAGAACCAGAAACACCAATTGCATAGCCTCGTTTTTAGTTTGGGTGTCACCCCTTGCTTTTATCTAGCATGGCATGTACTGTTTTTGTGCATTACAATATTTGCATATCATCCTCTTAAAATTGGCTCACGCTGTAACACAGGAGACAGCTATGTAGTGGACAAGTCTCTTGTGAGCTAAACCTGATTATGACATCACATCAATGAAGCAAAGCTGAAACTATTGTATGCCTACAGAGTATAGACTGAGAGAGAAGTGTCTTTTCCTATGGATTGCAGGCTAAAATGGACTTGCATCCCCTACTTTCAAAGGGAGTAACTGTATAGTAAGTGAGATAGATAGACCAATATCATGTAAGCTTCCTGGCCATGACCGACCAGTAGAGGATAACAGAAAAAGGTTTTTAATTGAAATGACTATCTTTTTTGCAAAGTTGTATTGTAGTCTTTGTTTCAGCTGAGACAAAAATAAATCTTTTTATCTGCTTCTTATTTAGGGTTTTATGTTAGCTTGATAACATGTAGCACATAATCTCTGTGGCCAATGACACAGACGCATCTCGAGACCTCACCCTGACATGTTTTTGGGTGTATTTTCAGCTCCAATTTTGCCTGCAGATTCACCAAGTTAGTCCTCGTTAGTATAGTGGTGAGTATCCCCGCCTGTCACGCGGGAGACCGAGGTTCGATTCCCCGACGGGGAGAACATTGCAAGTTTTTATCAGGTTCAGAGATTCGTTGCTCAAGGTTATGGAGAATCAAAGTCCGAATCCAATTGTAGCGTGAAAAATATACCACTTGATTTTGAGAGCATAAGAAAGAACCAGAAACACCAATTGCATAGCCTCGTTTTTAGTTTGGGTATCACCCCTTGCTTTTATCTAGCATGGCATGTACTGTTTTTGTGCATTACAATATTTGCATATCATCCTCTTACAATTGGCTCATGCTGTAACACAGGAGACAGCTATGTAGTGGACAAGTCTCTTGTGAGCTAAACCTGATTATGACATCACATCAATGTAGCAAAGCTGAAACTATTGTATGCCTACAGAGTATAGACTGAGAGAGAAGTGTCTTTTCCTATGAATTGCAGGCTAAAATGGACTTGCATCCCCTACTTTCAAAGGGAGTAACTGTATAGTAAGTGAGATAGATAGACCGATATCATGTAAGCTTCCTGGCCACGACCGACCAGTAGAGGATAACAGAAAAAGGTTTTTAATTGAAATTACTATTTTTTTTGCAAAGTGGTACTGTAGTCTTTGTTTCAGCTGAGACAAAAATAAATCTTTTTATCTGCTTCTTATTTAGGGTTTTATGTTAGCTTGATAACATGTAGCACATAATCTCTGTGGCCAATGACACAGACGCATCTCGAGACCTCACCTTGACATGTTTTTGGGTGTATTTTCAGCTCCAATTTTGCCTGCAGATTCACCAAGTTAGTCCTCGTTAGTATAGTGGTGAGTATCCCCGCCTGTCACGCGGGAGACTGGGGTTCGATTCCCCGACGGGGAGAACATTGCAAGTTTTTATCAGGTTCAGAGATTCGTTGCTCAAGGTTATGGAGAATCAAAGTCCGAATCCAATTGTAGCGTGAAAAATATACCACTTGATTTTGAGAGCATAAGAAAGAACCAGAAACACCAATTGCATAGCCTCGTTTTTAGTTTGGGTATCACCCCTTGCTTTTATCTAGCATGGCATGTACTGTTTTTGTGCATTACAATATTTGCATATCATCCTCTTACAATTGGCTCATGCTGTAACACAGGAGACAGCTATGTAGTGGACAAGTCTCTTGTGAGCTAAACCTGATTATGACATCACATCAATGTAGCAAAGCTGAAACTATTGTATGCCTACAGAGTATAGACTGAGAGAGAAGTGTCTTTTCCTATGAATTGCAGGCTAAAATGGACTTGCATCCCCTACTTTCAAAGGGAGTAACTGTATAGTAAGTGAGATAGGTAGACCGATATCATGTAAGCTTCCTGGCCATTACCGACCAGTAGAGGATAACAGAAAAAGGTTTTTAATTGAAATGACTATCTTTTTTGCAAAGTGGTATTGTAGTCTTTGTTTCAGCTGAGACAAAAATAAATCTTTTTATCTGCTTCTTATTTAGGGTTTTATGTTAGCTTGATAACATGTAGCACATAATCTCTGTGGCCAATGACACAGACGCATCTCGAGACCTCACCCTGACATGTTTTTGGGTGTATTTTCAGCTCCAATTTTGCCTGCAGATTCACCAAGTTAGTCCTCGTTAGTATAGTGGTGAGTATCCCCGCCTGTCACGCGGGAGACCGGGGTTCGATTCCCCGACGTGGAGAACATTGCAAGTTTTAATCAGGTTCAGAGATTCGTTGCTCAAGGTTATGGAGAATCAAAGTCCGAATCCAATTGTAGCGTGAAAAATATACCACTTGATTTTGAGAGCATAAGAAAGAACCAGAAACACCAATTGCATAGCCTCGTTTTTAGTTTGGGTGTCACCCCTTGCTTTTATCTAGCATGGCATGTACTGTTTTTGTGCATTACAATATTTGCATATCATCCTCTTAAAATTGGCTCACGCTGTAACACAGGAGACAGCTATGTAGTGGACAAGTCTCTTGTGAGCTAAACCTGATTATGACATCACATCAATGAAGCAAAGCTGAAACTATTGTATGCCTACAGACTATAGACTGAGAGAGAAGTGTCTTTTCCTATGGATTGCAGGCTAAAATGGACTTGCATCCCCTACTTTCAAAGGGAGTAACTGTATAGTAAGTGAGATAGATAGACCGATATCATGTAAGCTTCCTGGCCATTACTGACCAGTAGAGGATAACAGAAAAAGGTTTTTAATTGAAATAACTATCTTTTTTGCAAAGTTGTATTGTAGTCTTTGTTTCAGCTGAGACAAAAATAAATCTTTTTATCTGCTTCTTATTTAGGGTTTTATGTTAGCTTGATAACATGTAGCACATAATCTCTGTGGCCAATGACACAGACGCATCTCGAGACCTCACCCTGACATGTTTTTGGGTGTATTTTCAGCTCCAATTTTGCCTGCAGATTCACCAAGTTAGTCCTCGTTAGTATAGTGGTGAGTATCCCCGCCTGTCACGCGGGAGACCGGGGTTCGATTCCCCGACGGGGAGAACATTGCAAGTTTTTATCAGGTTCAGAGATTCGTTGCTCAAGGTTATGGAGAATCAAAGTCCGAATCCAATTGTAGCGTGAAAAATATACCACTTGATTTTGACAGCATAAGAAAGAACCAGAAACACCAATTGCATAGCCTCGTTTTTAGTTTGGGTATCACCCCTTGCTTTTATCTAGCATGGCATGTACTGTTTTTGTGCATTACAATATTTGCATATCATCCTCTTACAATTGGCTCATGCTGTAACACAGGAGACAGCTATGTAGTGGACAAGTCTCTTGTGAGCTAAACCTGATTATGACATCACATCAATGTAGCAAAGCTGAAACTATTGTATGCCTACAGAGTATAGACTGAGAGAGAAGTGTCTTTTCCTATGAATTGCAGGCTAAAATGGACTTGCATCCCCTACTTTCAAATGGAGTAACTGTATAGTAAGTGAGATAGGTAGACCGATATCATGTAAGCTTCCTGGCCATTACCGACCAGTAGAGGATAACAGAAAAAGGTTTTTAATTGATATGACTATCTTTTTTGCAAAGTGGTATTGTAGTCTTTGTTTCAGCTGAGACAAAAATAAATCTTTTTATCTGCTTCTTATTTAGGGTTTTATGTTAGCTTGATAACATGTAGCACATAATCTCTGTGGCCAATGACACAGACGCATCTCGAGACCTCACCCTGACATGTTTTTGGGTGTATTTTCAGCTCCAATTTTGCCTGCAGATTCACCAAGTTAGTCCTCGTTAGTATAGTGGTGAGTATCCCCGCCTGTCACGCGGGAGACCGGGGTTCGATTCCCCGACGGGGAGAACATTGCAAGTTTTTATCAGGTTCAGAGATTCGTTGCTCAAGGTTATGGAGAATCAAAGTCCGAATCCAATTGTAGCGTGAAAAATATACCACTTGATTTTGAGAGCATAAGAAAGAACCAGAAACACCAATTGCATAGCCTCGTTTTTAGTTTGGGTGTCACCCCTTGCTTTTATCTAGCATGGCATGTACTGTTTTTGTGCATTACAATATTTGCATATCATCCTCTTAAAATTGGCTCACGCTGTAACACAGGAGACAGCTATGTAGTGGACAAGTCTCTTGTGTGCTAAACCTGATTATGACATCACATCAATGAAGCAAAGCTGAAACTATTGTATGCCTACAGAGTATAGACTGAGAGAGAAGTGTCTTTTCCTATGGATTGCAGGCTAAAATGGACTTGCATCCCCTACTTTCAAAGGGAGTAACTGTATAGTAAGTGAGATAGATAGACCGATATCATGTAAGCTTCCTGGCCATTACCGACCAGTAGAGGATAACAGAAAAAGGTTTTTAATTGAAATGACTATCTTTTTTGCAAAGTGGTATTGTAGTCTTTGTTTCAGCTGAGACAAAAATAAATCTTTTTATCTGCTTCTTATTTAGGGTTTTATGTTAGCTTGATAACATGTAGCACATAATCTCTGTGGCCAATGACACAGACGCATCTCGAGACCTCACCCTGACATGTTTTTGGGTGTATTTTCAGCTCCAATTTTGCCTGCAGATTCACCAAGTTAGTCCTCGTTAGTATAGTGGTGAGTATCCCCGCCTGTCACGCGGGAGACCGGGTTCGATTCCCCGACGGGGAGAACATTGCAAGTTTTTATCAGGTTCAGAGATTCGTTGCTCAAGGTTATGGAGAATCAAAGTCCGAATCCAATTGTAGCGTGAAAAATATACCACTTGATTTTGAGAGCATAAGAAAGAACCAGAAACACCAATTGCATAGCCTCGTTTTTAGTTTGGGTGTCACCCCTTGCTTTTATCTAGCATGGCATGTACTGTTTTTGTGCATTACAATATTTGCATATCATCCTCTTAAAATTGGCTCACGCTGTAACACAGGAGACAGCTATGTAGTGGACAAGTCTCTTGTGAGCTAAACCTGATTATGACATCACATCAATGAAGCAAAGCAGAAACTATTGTATGCCTACAGAGTATAGACTGAGAGAGAAGTGTCTTTTCCTATGGATTGCAGGCTAAAATGGACTTGCATCCCCTACTTTCAAAGGGAGTAACTGTATAGTAAGTGAGATAGATAGACCAATATCATGTAAGCTTCCTGGCCATGACCGACCAGTAGAGGATAACAGAAAAAGGTTTTTAATTGAAATGACTATCTTTTTTGCAAAGTTGTATTGTAGTCTTTGTTTCAGCTGAGACAAAAATAAATCTTTTTATCTGCTTCTTATTTAGGGTTTTATGTTAGCTTGATAACATGTAGCACATAATCTCTGTGGCCAATGACACAGACGCATCTCGAGACCTCACCCTGACATGTTTTTGGGTGTATTTTCAGCTCCAATTTTGCCTGCAGATTCACCAAGTTAGTCCTCGTTAGTATAGTGGTGAGTATCCCCGCCTGTCACGCGGGAGACCGGGGTTCGATTCCCCGACGGGGAGAACATTGCAAGTTTTTATCAGGTTCAGAGATTCGTTGCTCAAGGTTATGGAGAATCAAAGTCCGAATCCAATTGTAGCGTGAAAAATATACCACTTGATTTTGAGAGCATAAGAAAGAACCAGAAACACCAATTGCATAGCCTCGTTTTTAGTTTGGGTATCACCCCTTGCTTTTATCTAGCATGGCATGTACTGTTTTTGTGCATTACAATATTTGCATATCATCCTCTTACAATTGGCTCATGCTGTAACACAGGAGACAGCTATGTAGTGGACAAGTCTCTTGTGAGCTAAACCTGATTATGACATCACATCAATGTAGCAAAGCTGAAACTATTGTATGCCTACAGAGTATAGACTGAGAGAGAAGTGTCTTTTCCTATGAATTGCAGGCTAAAATGGACTTGCATCCCCTACTTTCAAAGGGAGTAACTGTATAGTAAGTGAGATAGATAGACCGATATCATGTAAGCTTCCTGGCCACGACCGACCAGTAGAGGATAACAGAAAAAGGTTTTTAATTGAAATTACTATCTTTTTTGCAAAGTGGTATTGTAGTCTTTGTTTCAGCTGAGACAAAAATAAATCTTTTTATCTGCTTCTTATTTAGGGTTTTATGTTAGCTTGATAACATGTAGCACATAATCTCTGTGGCCAATGACACAGACGCATCTCGAGACCTCACCCTGACATGTTTTTGGATGTATTTTCAGCTCCAATTTTGCCTGGACATGCACCAAGATAGTCCTCGTTAGTATAGTGGTGAGTATCCCCGCCTGTCACGCGGGAGACCGGGGTTCGATTCCCCGACGGGGAGAACATTGCAAGTTTTTATCAGGTTCAGAGATTCGTTGCTCAAGGTTATGGAGAATCAAAGTCCGAATCCAATTGTAGCGTGAAAAATATACCACTTGATTTTGAGAGCATAAGAAAGAACCAGAAACACCAATTGCATAGCCTCGTTTTTAGTTTGGGTATCACCCCTTGCTTTTATCTAGCATGGCATGTACTGTTTTTGTGCATTACAATATTTGCATATCATCCTCTTACAATTGGCTCATGCTGTAACACAGGAGACAGCTATGTAGTGGACAAGTCTCTTGTGAGCTAAACCTGATTATGACATCACATCAATGTAGCAAAGCTGAAACTATTGTATGCCTACAGAGTATAGACTGAGAGAGAAGTGTCTTTTCCTATGAATTGCAGGCTAAAATGGACTTGCATCCCCTACTTTCAAATGGAGTAACTGTATAGTAAGTGAGATAGGTAGACCGATATCATGTAAGCTTCCTGGCCATTACCGACCAGTAGAGGATAACAGAAAAAGGTTTTTAATTGAAATGACTATCTTTTTTGCAAAGTGGTATTGTAGTCTTTGTTTCAGCTGAGACAAAAATAAATCTTTTTATCTGCTTCTTATTTAGGGTTTTATGTTAGCTTGATAACATGTAGCACATAATCTCTGTGGCCAATGACACAGACGCATCTCGAGACCTCACCCTGACATGTTTTTGGGTGTATTTTCAGCTCCAATTTTGCCTGCAGACTCACCAAGTTAGTCCTCGTTAGTATAGTGGTGAGTATCCCCGCCTGTCACGCGGGAGACCGGGGTTCGATTCCCCGACGGGGAGAACATTGCAAGTTTTTATCAGGTTCAGAGATTCGTTGCTCAAGGTTATGGAGAATCAAAGTCCGAATCCAATTGTAGCGTGAAAAATATACCACTTGATTTTGAGAGCATAAGAAAGAACCAGAAACACCAATTGCATAGCCTCGTTTTTAGTTTGGGTGTCACCCCTTGCTTTTATCTAGCATGGCATGTACTGTTTTTGTGCATTACAATATTTGCATATCATCCTCTTAAAATTGGCTCACGCTGTAACACAGGAGACAGCTATGTAGTGGACAAGTCTCTTGTGAGCTAAACCTGATTATGACATCACATCAATGAAGCAAAGCAGAAACTATTGTATGCCTACAGAGTATAGACTGAGAGAGAAGTGTCTTTTCCTATGGATTGCAGGCTAAAATGGACTTGCATCCCCTACTTTCAAAGGGAGTAACTGTATAGTAAGTGAGATAGATAGACCAATATCATGTAAGCTTCCTGGCCATGACCGACCAGTAGAGGATAACAGAAAAAGGTTTTTAATTGAAATGACTATCTTTTTTGCAAAGTTGTATTGTAGTCTTTGTTTCAGCTGAGACAAAAATAAATCTTTTTATCTGCTTCTTATTTAGGGTTTTATGTTAGCTTGATAACATGTAGCACATAATCTCTGTGGCCAATGACACAGACGCATCTCGAGACCTCACCCTGACATGCTTTTGGGTGTATTTTCAGCTCCAATTTTGCCTGCAGATTCACCAAGTTAGTCCTCGTTAGTATAGTGGTGAGTATCCCCGCCTGTCACGCGGGAGACCGGGGTTCGATTCCCCGACGGGGAGAACATTGCAAGTTTTTATCAGGTTCAGAGATTCGTTGCTCAAGGTTATGGAGAATCAAAGTCCGAATCCAATTGTAGCGTGAAAAATATACCACTTGATTTTGAGAGCATAAGAAAGAACCAGAAACACCAATTGCATAGCCTCGTTTTTAGTTTGGGTATCACCCCTTGCTTTTATCTAGCATGGCATGTACTGTTTTTGTGCATTACAATATTTGCATATCATCCTCTTACAATTGGCTCATGCTGTAACACAGGAGACAGCTATGTAGTGGACAAGTCTCTTGTGAGCTAAACCTGATTATGACATCACATCAATGTAGCAAAGCTGAAACTATTGTATGCCTACAGAGTATAGACTGAGAGAGAAGTGTCTTTTCCTATGAATTGCAGGCTAAAATGGACTTGCATCCCCTACTTTCAAAGGGAGTAACTGTATAGTAAGTGAGATAGATAGACCGATATCATGTAAGCTTCCTGGCCACGACCGACCAGTAGAGGATAACAGAAAAAGGTTTTTAATTGAAATGACTATCTTTTTTGCAAAGTGGTATTGTAGTCTTTGTTTCAGCTGAGACAAAAATAAATCTTTTTATCTGCTTCTTATTTAGGGTTTTATGTTAGCTTGATAACATGTAGCACATAATCTCTGTGGCCAATGACACAGACGCATCTCGAGACCTCACCCTGACATGTTTTTGGGTGTATTTTCAGCTCCAATTTTGCCTGCAGATTCACCAAGTTAGTCCTCGTTAGTATAGTGGTGAGTATCCCCGCCTGTCACGCGGGAGACCGGGGTTCGATTCCCCGACGGGGAGAACATTGCAAGTTTTTATCAGGTTCAGAGATTCGTTGCTCAAGGTTATGGAGAATCAAAGTCCGAATCCAATTGTAGCGTGAAAAATATACCACTTGATTTTGAGAGCATAAGAAAGAACCAGAAACACCAATTGCATAGCCTCGTTTTTAGTTTGGGTATCACCCCTTGCTTTTATCTAGCATGGCATGTACTGTTTTTGTGCATTACAATATTTGCATATCATCCTCTTACAATTGGCTCATGCTGTAACACAGGAGACAGCTATGTAGTGGACAAGTCTCTTGTGAGCTAAACCTGATTATGACATCACATCAATGTAGCAAAGCTGAAACTATTGTATGCCTACAGAGTATAGACTGAGAGAGAAGTGTCTTTTCCTATGAATTGCAGGCTAAAATGGACTTGCATCCCCTACTTTCAAAGGGAGTAACTGTATAGTAAGTGAGATAGGTAGACCGATATCATGTAAGCTTCCTGGCCATTACCGACCAGTAGAGGATAACAGAAAAAGGTTTTTAATTGAAATGACTATCTTTTTTGCAAAGTGGTATTGTAGTCTTTGTTTCAGCTGAGACAAAAATAAATCTTTTTATCTGCTTCTTATTTAGGGTTTTATGTTAGCTTGATAACATGTAGCACATAATCTCTGTGGCCAATGACACAGACGCATCTCGAGACCTCACCCTGACATGTTTTTGGGTGTATTTTCAGCTCCAATTTTGCCTGCAGATTCACCAAGTTAGTCCTCGTTAGTATAGTGGTGAGTATCCCCGCCTGTCACGCGGGAGACCGGGGTTCGATTCCCCGACGGGGAGAACATTGCAAGTTTTTATCAGGTTCAGAGATTCGTTGCTCAAGGTTATGGAGAATCAAAGTCCGAATCCAATTGTAGCGTGAAAAATATACCACTTGATTTTGAGAGCATAAGAAAGAACCAGAAACACCAATTGCATAGCCTCGTTTTTAGTTTGGGTGTCACCCCTTGCTTTTATCTAGCATGGCATGTACTGTTTTTGTGCATTACAATATTTGCATATCATCCTCTTAAAATTGGCTCACGCTGTAACACAGGAGACAGCTATGTAGTGGACAAGTCTCTTGTGAGCTAAACCTGATTATGACATCACATCAATGAAGCAAAGCTGAAACTATTGTATGCCTACAGAGTATAGACTGAGAGAGAAGTGTCTTTTCCTATGGATTGCAGGCTAAAATGGACTTGCATCCCCTACTTTCAAAGGGAGTAACTGTATAGTAAGTGAGATAGATAGACCGATATCATGTAAGCTTCCTGGCCATTACCGACCAGTAGAGGATAACAGAAAAAGGTTTTTAATTGAAATGACTATCTTTTTTGCAAAGTGGTATTGTAGTCTTTGTTTCAGCTGAGACAAAAATAAATCTTTTTATCTGCTTCTTATTTAGGGTTTTATGTTAGCTTGATAACATGTAGCACATAATCTCTGTGGCCAATGACACAGACGCATCTCGAGACCTCACCCTGACATGTTTTTGGGTGTATTTTCAGCTCCAATTTTGCCTGCAGATTCACCAAGTTAGTCCTCGTTAGTATAGTGGTGAGTATCCCCGCCTGTCACGCGGGAGACCGGGTTCGATTCCCCGACGGGGAGAACATTGCAAGTTTTTATCAGGTTCAGAGATTCGTTGCTCAAGGTTATGGAGAATCAAAGTCCGAATCCAATTGTAGCGTGAAAAATATACCACTTGATTTTGAGAGCATAAGAAAGAACCAGAAACACCAATTGCATAGCCTCGTTTTTAGTTTGGGTGTCACCCCTTGCTTTTATCTAGCATGGCATGTACTGTTTTTGTGCATTACAATATTTGCATATCATCCTCTTAAAATTGGCTCACGCTGTAACACAGGAGACAGCTATGTAGTGGACAAGTCTCTTGTGAGCTAAACCTGATTATGACATCACATCAATGAAGCAAAGCTGAAACTATTGTATGCCTACAGAGTATAGACTGAGAGAGAAGTGTCTTTTCCTATGGATTGCAGGCTAAAATGGACTTGCATCCCCTACTTTCAAAGGGAGTAACTGTATAGTAAGTGAGATAGATAGACCGATATCATGTAAGCTTCCTTGCCATGACCGACCAGTAGAGGATAACAGAAAAAGGTTTTTAATTGAAATGACTATCTTTTTTGCAAAGTTGTATTGTAGTCTTTGTTTCAGCGGAGACAAAAATAAATCTTTTTATCTGCTTCTTATTTAAGGTTTTATGTTAGCTTGATAACATGTAGCACATAATCTCTGTGGCCAATGACACAGACGCATCTCGAGACCTCACCCTGACATGTTTTTGGGTGTATTTTCAGCTCCAATTTTGCCTGCAGATTCACCAAGTTAGTCTTCGTTAGTATAGTGGTGAGTATCCCCGCCTGTCACGCGGGAGACAGGGGTTCGATTCCCCGACGGGGAGAACATTGCAAGTTTTTATCAGGTTCAGAGATTCGTTGCTCAAGGTTATGGAGAATCAAAGTCCGAATCCAATTGTAGCGTGAAAAATATACCACTTGATTTTGAGAGCATAAGAAAGAACCAGAAACACCAATTGCATAGCCTCGTTTTTAGTTTGGGTATCACCCCTTGCTTTTATCTAGCATGGCATGTACTGTTTTTGTGCATTACAATATTTGCATATCATCCTCTTACAATTGGCTCATGCTGTAACACAGGAGACAGCTATGTAGTGGACAAGTCTCTTGTGAGCTAAACCTGATTATGACATCACATCAATGTAGCAAAGCTGAAACTATTGTATGCCTACAGAGTATAGACTGAGAGAGAAGTGTCTTTTCCTATGAATTGCAGGCTAAAATGGACTTGCATCCCCTACTTTCAAAGGGAGTAACTGTATAGTAAGTGAGATAGATAGACCGATATCATGTAAGCTTCCTGGCCACGACCGACCAGTAGAGGATAACAGAAAAAGGTTTTTAATTGAAATGACTATCTTTTTTGCAAAGTGGTATTGTAGTCTTTGTTTCAGCTGAGACAAAAATAAATCTTTTTATCTGCTTCTTATTTAGGGTTTTATGTTAGCTTGATAACATGTAGCACATAATCTCTGTGGCCAATGACACAGACGCATCTCGAGACCTCACCCTGACATGTTTTTGGATGTATTTTCAGCTCCAATTTTGCCTGGAGATGCACCAAGATAGTCCTCGTTAGTATAGTGGTGAGTATCCCCGCCTGTCACGCGGGAGACCGGGGTTCGATTCCCCGACGGGGAGAACATTGCAAGTTTTTATCAGGTTTAGAGATTCGTTGCTCAAGGTTATGGAGAATCAAAGTCCGAATCCAATTGTAGCGTGAAAAATATACCACTTGATTTTGAGAGCATAAGAAAGAACCAGAAACACCAATTGCATAGCCTCGTTTTTAGTTTGGGTATCACCCCTTGCTTTTATCTAGCATGGCATGTACTGTTTTTGTGCATTACAATATTTGCATATCATCCTCTTACAATTGGCTCATGCTGTAACACAGGAGACAGCTATGTAGTGGACAAGTCTCTTGTGAGCTAAACCTGATTATGACATCACATCAATGTAGCAAAGCTGAAACTATTGTATGCCTACAGAGTATAGACTGAGAGAGAAGTGTCTTTTCCTATGAATTGCAGGCTAAAATGGACTTGCATCCCCTACTTTCAAAGGGAGTAACTGTATAGTAAGTGAGATAGGTAGACCGATATCATGTAAGCTTCCTGGCCATTACCGACCAGTAGAGGATAACAGAAAAAGGTTTTTAATTGAAATGACTATCTTTTTTGCAAAGTGGTATTGTAGTCTTTGTTTCAGCTGAGACAAAAATAAATCTTTTTATCTGCTTCTTATTTAGGGTTTTATGTTAGCTTGATAACATGTAGCACATAATCTCTGTGGCCAATGACACAGACGCATCTCGAGACCTCACCCTGACATGTTTTTGGGTGTATTTTCAGCTCCAATTTTGCCTGCAGATTCACCAAGTTAGTCCTCGTTAGTATAGTGGTGAGTATCCCCGCCTGTCACGCGGGAGACCGGGGTTCGATTCCCCGACGGGGAGAACATTGCAAGTTTTTATCAGGTTCAGAGATTCGTTGCTCAAGGTTATGGAGAATCAAAGTCCGAATCCAATTGTAGCGTGAAAAATATACCACTTGATTTTGAGAGCATAAGAAAGAACCAGAAACACCAATTGCATAGCCTCGTTTTTAGTTTGGGTGTCACCCCTTGCTTTTATCTAGCATGGCATGTACTGTTTTTGTGCATTACAATATTTGCATATCATCCTCTTAAAATTGGCTCACGCTGTAACACAGGAGACAGCTATGTAGTGGACAAGTCTCTTGTGAGCTAAACCTGATTATGACATCACATCAATGAAGCAAAGCTGAAACTATTGTATGCCTACAGAGTATAGACTGAGAGAGTAGTGTCTTTTCCTATGGATTGCAGGCTAAAATGGACTTGCATCCCCTACTTTCAAAGGGAGTAACTGTATAGTAAGTGAGATAGATAGACCGATATCATGTAAGCTTCCTGGCCATTACCGACCAGTAGAGGATAACAGAAAAAGGTTTTTAATTGAAATGACTATCTTTTTTGCAAAGTGGTATTGTAGTCTTTGTTTCAGCTGAGACAAAAATAAATCTTTTTATCTGCTTCTTATTTAGGGTTTTATGTTAGCTTGATAACATGTAGCACATAATCTCTGTGGCCAATGACACAGACGCATCTCGAGACCTCACCCTGACATGTTTTTGGGTGTATTTTCAGCTCCAATTTTGCCTGCAGATTCACCAAGTTAGTCCTCGTTAGTATAGTGGTGAGTATCCCCGCCTGTCACGCGGGAGACCGGGGTTCGATTCCCCGACGGGGAGAACATTGCAAGTTTTTATCAGGTTCAGAGATTCGTTGCTCAAGGTTATGGAGAATCAAAGTCCGAATCCAATTGTAGCGTGAAAAATATACCACTTGATTTTGAGAGCATAAGAAAGAACCAGAAACACCAATTGCATAGCCTCGTTTTTAGTTTGGGTGTCACCCCTTGCTTTTATCTAGCATGGCATGTACTGTTTTTGTGCATTACAATATTTGCATATCATCCTCTTAAAATTGGCTCACGCTGTAACACAGGAGACAGCTATGTAGTGGACAAGTCTCTTGTGAGCTAAACCTGATTATGACATCACATCAATGAAGCAAAGCTGAAACTATTGTATGCCTACAGAGTATAGACTGAGAGAGTAGTGTCTTTTCCTATGGATTGCAGGCTAAAATGGACTTGCATCCCCTACTTTCAAAGGGAGTAACTGTATAGTAAGTGAGATAGATAGACCGATATCATGTAAGCTTCCTGGCCATTACCGACCAGTAGAGGATAACAGAAAAAGGTTTTTAATTGAAATGACTATCTTTTTTGCAAAGTGGTATTGTAGTCTTTGTTTCAGCTGAGACAAAAATAAATCTTTTTATCTGCTTCTTATTTAGGGTTTTATGTTAGCTTGATAACATGTAGCACATAATCTCTGTGGCCAATGACACAGACGCATCTCGAGACCTCACCCTGACATGTTTTTGGGTGTATTTTCAGCTCCAATTTTGCCTGCAGATTCACCAAGTTAGTCCTCGTTAGTATAGTGGTGAGTATCCCTGCCTGTCACGCGGGAGACCGGGGTTCGATTCCCCGACGGGGAGAACATTGCAAGTTTTTATCAGGTTCAGAGATTCGTTGCTCAAGGTTATGGAGAATCAAAGTCCGAATCCAATTGTAGCGTGAAAAATATACCACTTGATTTTGAGAGCATAAGAAAGAACCAGAAACACCAATTGCATAGCCTCGTTTTTAGTTTGGGTGTCACCCCTTGCTTTTATCTAG
>NC_086454.1:249372316-249404816 GCF_028390025.1 Pseudophryne corroboree | reverse complement strand
TCTCTTGTGAGCTAAACCTGATTATGACATCACATCAATGAAGCAAAGCTGAAACTATTGTATGCCTACAGAGTATAGACTGAGAGAGAAGTGTCTTTTCCTATGGATTGCAGGCTAAAATGGACTTGCATCCCCTACTTTCAAAGGGAGTAACTGTATAGTAAGTGAGATAGATAGACCGATATCATGTAAGCTTCCTGGCCATTACCGACCAGTAGAGGATAACAGAAAAAGGTTTTTAATTGAAATGACTATCTTTTTTGCAAAGTGGTATTGTAGTCTTTGTTTCAGCTGAGACAAAAATAAATCTTTTTATCTGCTTCTTATTTAGGGTTTTATGTTAGCTTGATAACATGTAGCACATAATCTCTGTGGCCAATGACACAGACGCATCTCGAGACCTCACCCTGACATGTTTTTGGGTGTATTTTCAGCTCCAATTTTGCCTGCAGATTCACCAAGTTAGTCCTCGTTAGTATAGTGGTGAGTATCCCCGCCTGTCACGCGGGAGACCGGGTTCGATTCCCCGACGGGGAGAACATTGCAAGTTTTTATCAGGTTCAGAGATTCGTTGCTCAAGGTTATGGAGAATCAAAGTCCGAATCCAATTGTAGCGTGAAAAATATACCACTTGATTTTGAGAGCATAAGAAAGAACCAGAAACACCAATTGCATAGCCTCGTTTTTAGTTTGGGTGTCACCCCTTGCTTTTATCTAGCATGGCATGTACTGTTTTTGTGCATTACAATATTTGCATATCATCCTCTTAAAATTGGCTCACGCTGTAACACAGGAGACAGCTATGTAGTGGACAAGTCTCTTGTGAGCTAAACCTGATTATGACATCACATCAATGAAGCAAAGCTGAAACTATTGTATGCCTACAGAGTATAGACTGAGAGAGAAGTGTCTTTTCCTTTGGATTGCAGGCTAAAATGGACTTGCATCCCCTACTTTCAAAGGGAGTAACTGTATAGTAAGTGAGATAGATAGACCAATATCATGTAAGCTTCCTGGCCATGACCGACCAGTAGAGGATAACAGAAAAAGGTTTTTAATTGAAATGACTATCTTTTTTGCAAAGTTGTATTGTAGTCTTTGTTTCAGCTGAGACAAAAATAAATCTTTTTATCTGCTTCTTATTAAGGGTTTTATGTTAGCTTGATAACATGTAGCACATAATCTCTGTGGCCAATGACACAGACGCATCTCGAGACCTCACCCTGACATGTTTTTGGGTGTATTTTCAGCTCCAATTTTGCCTGCAGATTCACCAAGTTAGTCCTCGTTAGTATAGTGGTGAGTATCCCCGCCTGTCACGCGGGAGACCGGGGTTCGATTCCCCGACGGGGAGAACATTGCAAGTTTTTATCAGGTTCAGAGATTCGTTGCTCAAGGTTATGGAGAATCAAAGTCCGAATCCAATTGTAGCGTGAAAAATATACCACTTGATTTTGAGAGCATAAGAAAGAACCAGAAACACCAATTGCATAGCCTCGTTTTTAGTTTGGGTATCACCCCTTGCTTTTATCTAGCATGGCATGTACTGTTTTTGTGCATTACAATATTTGCATATCATCCTCTTACAATTGGCTCATGCTGTAACACAGGAGACAGCTATGTAGTGGACAAGTCTCTTGTGAGCTAAACCTGATTATGACATCACATCAATGTAGCAAAGCTGAAACTATTGTATGCCTACAGAGTATAGACTGAGAGAGAAGTGTCTTTTCCTATGAATTGCAGGCTAAAATGGACTTGCATCCCCTACTTTCAAAGGGAGTAACTGTATAGTAAGTGAGATAGATAGACCGATATCATGTAAGCTTCCTGGCCACGACCGACCAGTAGAGGATAACAGAAAAAGGTTTTTAATTGAAATTACTATCTTTTTTGCAAAGTGGTATTGTAGTCTTTGTTTCAGCTGAGACAAAAATAAATCTTTTTATCTGCTTCTTATTTAGGGTTTTATGTTAGCTTGATAACATGTAGCACATAATCTCTGTGGCCAATGACACAGACGCATCTCGAGACCTCACCCTGACATGTTTTTGGATGTATTTTCAGCTCCAATTTTGCCTGAAGATGCACCAAGATAGTCCTCGTTAGTATAGTGGTGAGTATCCCCGCCTGTCACGCGGGAGACCTGGGTTCGATTCCCCGACGGGGAGAACATTGCAAGTTTTTATCAGGTTCAGAGATTCGTTGCTCAAGGTTATGGAGAATCAAAGTCCGAATCCAATTGTAGCGTGAAAAATATACCACTTGATTTTGAGAGCATAAGAAAGAACCAGAAACACCAATTGCATAGCCTCGTTTTTAGTTTGGGTGTCACCCCTTGCTTTTATCTAGCATGGCATGTACTGTTTTTGTGCATTACAATATTTGCATATCATCCTCTTAAAATTGGCTCACGCTGTAACACAGGAGACAGCTATGTAGTGGACAAGTCTCTTGTGAGCTAAACCTGATTATGACATCACATCAATGAAGCAAAGCTGAAACTATTGTATGCCTACAGAGTATAGACTGAGAGAGAAGTGTCTTTTCCTATGGATTGCAGGCTAAAATGGACTTGCATCCCCTACTTTCAAAGGGAGTAACTGTATAGTAAGTGAGATAGATAGACCGATATCATGTAAGCTTCCTGGCCATTACCGACCAGTAGAGGATAACAGAAAAAGGTTTTTAATTGAAATGACTATCTTTTTTGCAAAGTGGTATTGTAGTCTTTGTTTCAGCTGAGACAAAAATAAATCTTTTTATCTGCTTCTTATTTAGGGTTTTATGTTAGCTTGATAACATGTAGCACATAATCTCTGTGGCCAATGACACAGACGCATCTCGAGACCTCACCCTGACATGTTTTTGGGTGTATTTTCAGCTCCAATTTTGCCTGCAGATTCACCAAGTTAGTCCTCGTTAGTATAGTGGTGAGTATCCCCGCCTGTCACGCGGGAGACCGGGATCGATTCCCCGACGGGGAGAACATTGCAAGTTTTTATCAGGTTCAGAGATTCGTTGCTCAAGGTTATGGAGAATCAAAGTCCGAATCCAATTGTAGCGTGAAAAATATACCACTTGATTTTGAGAGCATAAGAAAGAACCAGAAACACCAATTGCATAGCCTCGTTTTTAGTTTGGGTGTCACCCCTTGCTTTTATCTAGCATGGCATGTACTGTTTTTGTGCATTACAATATTTGCATATCATCCTCTTAAAATTGGCTCACGCTGTAACACAGGAGACAGCTATGTAGTGGACAAGTCTCTTGTGAGCTAAACCTGATTATGACATCACATCAATGAAGCAAAGCTGAAACTATTGTATGCCTACAGAGTATAGACTGAGAGAGAAGTGTCTTTTCCTATGGATTGCAGGCTAAAATGGACTTGCATCCCCTACTTTCAAAGGGAGTAACTGTATAGTAAGTGAGATAGATAGACCAATATCATGTAAGCTTCCTTGCCATGACCGACCAGTAGAGGATAACAGAAAAAGGTTTTTAATTGAAATGACTATCTTTTTTGCAAAGTTGTATTGTAGTCTTTGTTTCAGCTGAGACAAAAATAAATCTTTTTATCTGCTTCTTATTTAGGGTTTTATGTTAGCTTGATAACATGTAGCACATAATCTCTGTGGCCAATGACACAGACGCATCTCGAGACCTCACCCTGACATGTTTTTGGGTGTATTTTCAGCTCCAATTTTGCCTGCAGATTCACCAAGTTAGTCCTCGTTAGTATAGTGGTGAGTATCCCCGCCTGTCACGCGGGAGACCGGGGTTCGATTCCCCGACGGGGAGAACATTGCAAGTTTTTATCAGGTTCAGAGATTCGTTGCTCAAGGTTATGGAGAATCAAAGTCCGAATCCAATTGTAGCGTGAAAAATATACCACTTGATTTTGAGAGCATAAGAAAGAACCAGAAACACCAATTGCATAGCCTCGTTTTTAGTTTGGGTATCACCCCTTGCTTTTATCTAGCATGGCATGTACTGTTTTTGTGCATTACAATATTTGCATATCATCCTCTTACAATTGGCTCATGCTGTAACACAGGAGACAGCTATGTAGTGGACAAGTCTCTTGTGAGCTAAACCTGATTATGACATCACATCAATGTAGCAAAGCTGAAACTATTGTATGCCTACAGAGTATAGACTGAGAGAGAAGTGTCTTTTCCTATGAATTGCAGGCTAAAATGGACTTGCATCCCCTACTTTCAAAGGGAGTAACTGTATAGTAAGTGAGATAGATAGACCGATATCATGTAAGCTTCCTGGCCACGACCGACCAGTAGAGGATAACAGAAAAAGGTTTTTAATTGAAATTACTATCTTTTTTGCAAAGTGGTATTGTAGTCTTTGTTTCAGCTGAGACAAAAATAAATCTTTTTATCTGCTTCTTATTTAGGGTTTTATGTTAGCTTGATAACATGTAGCACATAATCTCTGTGGCCAATGACACAGACGCATCTCGAGACCTCACCCTGACATGTTTTTGGATGTATTTTCAGCTCCAATTTTGCCTGGAGATGCACCAAGATAGTCCTCGTTAGTATAGTGGTGAGTATCCCCGCCTGTCACGCGGGAGACCGGGGTTCGATTCCCCGACGGGGAGAACATTGCAAGTTTTTATCAGGTTCAGAGATTCGTTGCTCAAGGTTATGGAGAATCAAAGTCCGAATCCAATTGTAGCGTGAAAAATATACCACTTGATTTTGAGAGCATAAGAAAGAACCAGAAACACCAATTGCATAGCCTCGTTTTTAGTTTGGGTATCACCCCTTGCTTTTATCTAGCATGGCATGTACTGTTTTTGTGCATTACAATATTTGCATATCATCCTCTTACAATTGGCTCATGCTGTAACACAGGAGACAGCTATGTAGTGGACAAGTCTCTTGTGAGCTAAACCTGATTATGACATCACATCAATGTAGCAAAGCTGAAACTATTGTATGCCTACAGAGTATAGACTGAGAGAGAAGTGTCTTTTCCTATGAATTGCAGGCTAAAATGGACTTGCATCCCCTACTTTCAAAGGGAGTAACTGTATAGTAAGTGAGATAGATAGACCGATATCATGTAAGCTTCCTGGCCACGACCGACCAGTAGAGGATAACAGAAAAAGGTTTTTAATTGAAATTACTATCTTTTTTGCAAAGTGGTATTGTAGTCTTTGTTTCAGCTGAGACAAAAATAAATCTTTTTATCTGCTTCTTATTTAGGGTTTTATGTTAGCTTGATAACATGTAGCACATAATCTCTGTGGCCAATGACACAGACGCATCTCGAGACCTCACCCTGACATGTTTTTGGATGTATTTTCAGCTCCAATTTTGCCTGAAGATGCACCAAGATAGTCCTCGTTAGTATAGTGGTGATTATCCCCGCCTGTCACGCGGGAGACCGGGGTTCGATTCCCCGACGGGGAGAACATTGCAAGTTTTTATCAGGTTCAGAGATTCGTTGCTCAAGGTTATGGAGAATCAAAGTCCGAATCCAATTGTAGCGTGAAAAATATACCACTTGATTTTGAGAGCATAAGAAAGAACCAGAAACACCAATTGCATAGCCTCGTTTTTAGTTTGGGTGTCACCCCTTGCTTTTATCTAGCATGGCATGTACTGTTTTTGTGCATTACAATATTTGCATATGATCCTCTTAAAATTGGCTCACGCTGTAACACAGGAGACAGCTATGTAGTGGACAAGTCTCTTGTGAGCTAAACCTGATTATGACATCACATCAATGAAGCAAAGCTGAAACTATTGTATGCCTACAGAGTATAGACTGAGAGAGAAGTGTCTTTTCCTATGGATTGCAGGCTAAAATGGACTTGCATCCCCTACTTTCAAAGGGAGTAACTGTATAGTAAGTGAGATAGATAGACCGATATCATGTAAGCTTCCTGGCCATTACCGACCAGTAGAGGATAACAGAAAAAGGTTTTTAATTGAAATGACTATCTTTTTTGCAAAGTGGTATTGTAGTCTTTGTTTCAGCTGAGACAAAAATAAATCTTTTTATCTGCTTCTTATTTAGGGTTTTATGTTAGCTTGATAACATGTAGCACATAATCTCTGTGGCCAATGACACAGACGCATCTCGAGACCTCACCCTGACATGTTTTTGGGTGTATTTTCAGCTCCAATTTTGCCTGCAGATTCACCAAGTTAGTCCTCGTTAGTATAGTGGTGAGTATCCCCGCCTGTCACGCGGGAGACCGGGTTCGATTCCCCGACGGGGAGAACATTGCAAGTTTTTATCAGGTTCAGAGATTCGTTGCTCAAGGTTATGGAGAATCAAAGTCCGAATCCAATTGTAGCGTGAAAAATATACCACTTGATTTTGAGAGCATAAGAAAGAACCAGAAACACCAATTGCATAGCCTCGTTTTTAGTTTGGGTGTCACCCCTTGCTTTTATCTAGCATGGCATGTACTGTTTTTGTGCATTACAATATTTGCATATCATCCTCTTAAAATTGGCTCACGCTGTAACACAGGAGACAGCTATGTAGTGGACAAGTCTCTTGTGAGCTAAACCTGATTATGACATCACATCAATGAAGCAAAGCTGAAACTATTGTATGCCTACAGAGTATAGACTGAGAGAGAAGTGTCTTTTCCTATGGATTGCAGGCTAAAATGGACTTGCATCCCCTACTTTCAAAGGGAGTAACTGTATAGTAAGTGAGATAGATAGACCAATATCATGTAAGCTTCCTTGCCATGACCGACCTGTAGAGGATAACAGAAAAAGGTTTTTAATTGAAATGACTATCTTTTTTGCAAAGTTGTATTGTAGTCTTTGTTTCAGCTGAGACAAAAATAAATCTTTTTATCTGCTTCTTATTTAGGGTTTTATGTTAGCTTGATAACATGTAGCACATAATCTCTGTGGCCAATGACACAGACGCATCTCGAGACCTCACCCTGACATGTTTTTGGGTGTATTTTCAGCTCCAATTTTGCCTGCAGATTCACCAAGTTAGTCCTCGTTAGTATAGTGGTGAGTATCCCCGCCTGTCACGCGGGAGACCGGGGTTCGATTCCCCGACGGGGAGAACATTGCAAGTTTTTATCAGGTTCAGAGATTCGTTGCTCAAGGTTATGGAGAATCAAAGTCCGAATCCAATTGTAGCGTGAAAAATATACCACTTGATTTTGAGAGCATAAGAAAGAACCAGAAACACCAATTGCATAGCCTCGTTTTTAGTTTGGGTATCACCCCTTGCTTTTATCTAGCATGGCATGTACTGTTTTTGTGCATTACAATATTTGCATATCATCCTCTTACAATTGGCTCATGCTGTAACACAGGAGACAGCTATGTAGTGGACAAGTCTCTTGTGAGCTAAACCTGATTATGACATCACATCAATGTAGCAAAGCTGAAACTATTGTATGCCTACAGAGTATAGACTGAGAGAGAAGTGTCTTTTCCTATGAATTGCAGGCTAAAATGGACTTGCATCCCCTACTTTCAAAGGGAGTAACTGTATAGTAAGTGAGATAGATAGACCGATATCATGTAAGCTTCCTGGCCACGACCGACCAGTAGAGGATAACAGAAAAAGGTTTTTAATTGAAATTACTATCTTTTTTGCAAAGTGGTATTGTAGTCTTTGTTTCAGCTGAGACAAAAATAAATCTTTTTACCTGCTTCTTATTTAGGGTTTTATGTTAGCTTGATAACATGTAGCACATAATCTCTGTGGCCAATGACACAGACGCATCTCGAGACCTCACCCTGACATGTTTTTGGATGTATTTTCAGCTCCAATTTTGCCTGAAGATGCACCAAGATAGTCCTCGTTAGTATAGTGGTGAGTATCCCCGCCTGTCACGCGGGAGACCGGGGTTCGATTCCCCGACGGGGAGAACATTGCAAGTTTTTATCAGGTTCAGAGATTCGTTGCTCAAGGTTATGGAGAATCAAAGTCCGAATCCAATTGTAGCGTGAAAAATATACCACTTGATTTTGAGAGCATAAGAAAGAAACACCAATTGCATAGCCTCGTTTTTAGTTTGGGTGTCACCCCTTGCTTTTATCTAGCATGGCATGTACTGTTTTTGTGCATTACAATATTTGCATATCATCCTCTTAAAATTGGCTCACGCTGTAACACAGGAGACAGCTATGTAGTGGACAAGTCTCTTGTGAGCTAAACCTGATTATGACATCACATCAATGAAGCAAAGCTGAAACTATTGTATGCCTACAGAGTATAGACTGAGAGAGAAGTGTCTTTTCCTATGGATTGCAGGCTAAAATGGACTTGCATCCCCTACTTTCAAAGGGAGTAACTGTATAGTAAGTGAGATAGATAGACCGATATCATGTAAGCTTCCTGGCCATTACCGACCAGTAGAGGATAACAGAAAAAGGTTTTTAATTGAAATGACTATCTTTTTTGCAAAGTGGTATTGTAGTCTTTGTTTCAGCTGAGACAAAAATAAATCTTTTTATCTGCTTCTTATTTAGGGTTTTATGTTAGCTTGATAACATGTAGCACATAATCTCTGTGGCCAATGACACAGACGCATCTCGAGACCTCACCCTGACATGTTTTTGGGTGTATTTTCAGCTCCAATTTTGCCTGGAGATGCACCAAGATAGTCCTCGTTAGTATAGTGGTGAGTATCCCCGCCTGTCACGCGGGAGACCGGGGTTCGATTCCCCGACGGGGAGAACATTGCAAGTTTTTATCAGGTTCAGAGATTCGTTGCTCAAGGTTATGGAGAATCAAAGTCCGAATCCAATTGTAGCGTGAAAAATATACCACTTGATTTTGAGAGCATAAGAAAGAACCAGAAACACCAATTGCATAGCCTCGTTTTTAGTTTGGGTATCACCCCTTGCTTTTATCTAGCATGGCATGTACTGTTTTTGTGCATTACAATATTTGCATATCATCCTCTTACAATTGGCTCATGCTGTAACACAGGAGACAGCTATGTAGTGGACAAGTCTCTTGTGAGCTAAACCTGATTATGACATCACATCAATGTAGCAAAGCTGAAACTATTGTATGCCTACAGAGTATAGACTGAGAGAGAAGTGTCTTTTCCTATGAATTGCAGGCTAAAATGGACTTGCATCCCCTACTTTCAAAGGGAGTAACTGTATAGTAAGTGAGATAGGTAGACCGATATCATGTAAGCTTCCTGGCCATTACCGACCAGTAGAGGATAACAGAAAAAGGTTTTTAATTGAAATGACTATCTTTTTTGCAAAGTGGTATTGTAGTCTTTGTTTCAGCTGAGACAAAAATAAATCTTTTTATCTGCTTCTTATTTAGGGTTTTATGTTAGCTTGATAACATGTAGCACATAATCTCTGTGGCCAATGACACAGACGCATCTCGAGACCTCACCCTGACATGTTTTTGGGTGTATTTTCAGCTCCAATTTTGCCTGCAGATTCACCAAGTTAGTCCTCGTTAGTATAGTGGTGAGTATCCCCGCCTGTCACGCGGGAGACCGGGGTTCGATTCCCCGACGGGGAGAACATTGCAAGTTTTTATCAGGTTCAGAGATTCGTTGCTCAAGGTTATGGAGAATCAAAGTCCGAATCCAATTGTAGCGTGAAAAATATACCACTTGATTTTGAGAGCATAAGAAAGAAACACCAATTGCATAGCCTCGTTTTTAGTTTGGGTGTCACCCCTTGCTTTTATCTAGCATGGCATGTACTGTTTTTGTGCATTACAATATTTGCATATCATCCTCTTAAAATTGGCTCACGCTGTAACACAGGAGACAGCTATGTAGTGGACAAGTCTCTTGTGAGCTAAACCTGATTATGACATCACATCAATGAAGCAAAGCTGAAACTATTGTATGCCTACAGAGTATAGACTGAGAGAGAAGTGTCTTTTCCTATGGATTGCAGGCTAAAATGGACTTGCATCCCCTACTTTCAAAGGGAGTAACTGTATAGTAAGTGAGATAGATAGACCGATATCATGTAAGCTTCCTGGCCATTACCGACCAGTAGAGGATAACAGAAAAAGGTTTTTAATTGAAATGACTATCTTTTTTGCAAAGTGGTATTGTAGTCTTTGTTTCAGCTGAGACAAAAATAAATCTTTTTATCTGCTTCTTATTTAGGGTTTTATGTTAGCTTGATAACATGTAGCACATAATCTCTGTGGCCAATGACACAGACGCATCTCGAGACCTCACCCTGACATGTTTTTGGGTGTATTTTCAGCTCCAATTTTGCCTGGAGATGCACCAAGATAGTCCTCGTTAGTATAGTGGTGAGTATCCCCGCCTGTCACGCGGGAGACCGGGGTTCGATTCCCCGACGGGGAGAACATTGCAAGTTTTTATCAGGTTCAGAGATTCGTTGCTCAAGGTTATGGAGAATCAAAGTCCGAATCCAATTGTAGCGTGAAAAATATACCACTTGATTTTGAGAGCATAAGAAAGAACCAGAAACACCAATTGCATAGCCTCGTTTTTAGTTTGGGTATCACCCCTTGCTTTTATCTAGCATGGCATGTACTGTTTTTGTGCATTACAATATTTGCATATCATCCTCTTACAATTGGCTCATGCTGTAACACAGGAGACAGCTATGTAGTGGACAAGTCTCTTGTGAGCTAAACCTGATTATGACATCACATCAATGTAGCAAAGCTGAAACTATTGTATGCCTACAGAGTATAGACTGAGAGAGAAGTGTCTTTTCCTATGAATTGCAGGCTAAAATGGACTTGCATCCCCTACTTTCAAAGGGAGTAACTGTATAGTAAGTGAGATAGGTAGACCGATATCATGTAAGCTTCCTGGCCATTACCGACCAGTAGAGGATAACAGAAAAAGGTTTTTAATTGAAATGACTATCTTTTTTGCAAAGTGGTATTGTAGTCTTTGTTTCAGCTGAGACAAAAATAAATCTTTTTATCTGCTTCTTATTTAGGGTTTTATGTTAGCTTGATAACATGTAGCACATAATCTCTGTGGCCAATGACACAGACGCATCTCGAGACCTCACCCTGACATGTTTTTGGGTGTATTTTCAGCTCCAATTTTGCCTGCAGATTCACCAAGTTAGTCCTCGTTAGTATAGTGGTGAGTATCCCCGCCTGTCACGCGGGAGACCGGGGTTCGATTCCCCGACGGGGAGAACATTGCAAGTTTTTATCAGGTTCAGAGATTCGTTGCTCAAGGTTATGGAGAATCAAAGTCCGAATCCAATTGTAGCGTGAAAAATATACCACTTGATTTTGAGAGCATAAGAAAGAACCAGAAACACCAATTGCATAGCCTCGTTTTTAGTTTGGGTGTCACCCCTTGCTTTTATCTAGCATGGCATGTACTGTTTTTGTGCATTACAATATTTGCATATCATCCTCTTAAAATTGGCTCACGCTGTAACACAGGAGACAGCTATGTAGTGGACAAGTCTCTTGTGAGCTAAACCTGATTATGACATCACATCAATGAAGCAAAGCTGAAACTATTGTATGCCTACAGAGTATAGACTGAGAGAGTAGTGTCTTTTCCTATGGATTGCAGGCTAAAATGGACTTGCATCCCCTACTTTCAAAGGGAGTAACTGTATAGTAAGTGAGATAGATAGACCGATATCATGTAAGCTTCCTGGCCATTACCGACCAGTAGAGGATAACAGAAAAAGGTTTTTAATTGAAATGACTATCTTTTTTGCAAAGTGGTATTGTAGTCTTTGTTTCAGCTGAGACAAAAATAAATCTTTTTATCTGCTTCTTATTTAGGGTTTTATGTTAGCTTGATAACATGTAGCACATAATCTCTGTGGCCAATGACACAGACGCATCTCGAGACCTCACCCTGACATGTTTTTGGGTGTATTTTCAGCTCCAATTTTGCCTGCAGATTCACCAAGTTAGTCCTCGTTAGTATAGTGGTGAGTATCCCCGCCTGTCACGTGGGAGACCGGGGTTCGATTCCCCGACGGGGAGAACATTGCAAGTTTTTATCAGGTTCAGAGATTCGTTGCTCAAGGTTATGGAGAATCAAAGTCCGAATCCAATTGTAGCGTGAAAAATATACCACTTGATTTTGAGAGCATAAGAAAGAACCAGAAACACCAATTGCATAGCCTCGTTTTTAGTTTGGGTGTCACCCCTTGCTTTTATCTAGCATGGCATGTACTGTTTTTGTGCATTACAATATTTGCATATCATCCTCTTACAATTGGCTCATGCTGTAACACAGGAGACAGCTATGTAGTGGACAAGTCTCTTGTGAGCTAAACCTGATTATGACATCACATCAATGTAGCAAAGCTGAAACTATTGTATGCCTACAGAGTATAGACTGAGAGAGAAGTGTCTTTTCCTATGAATTGCAGGCTAAAATGGACTTGCATCCCCTACTTTCAAAGGGAGTAACTGTATAGTAAGTGAGATAGGTAGACCGATATCATGTAAGCTTCCTGGCCATTACCGACCAGTAGAGGATAACAGAAAAAGGTTTTTAATTGAAATGACTATCTTTTTTGCAAAGTGGTATTGTAGTCTTTGTTTCAGCTGAGACAAAAATAAATCTTTTTATCTGCTTCTTATTTAGGGTTTTATGTTAGCTTGATAACATGTAGCACATAATCTCTGTGGCCAATGACACAGACGCATCTCGAGACCTCACCCTGACATGTTTTTGGGTGTATTTTCAGCTCCAATTTTGCCTGCAGATTCACCAAGTTAGTCCTCGTTAGTATAGTGGTGAGTATCCCCGCCTGTCACGCGGGAGACCGGGGTTCGATTCCCCGACGGGGAGAACATTGCAAGTTTTTATCAGGTTCAGAGATTCGTTGCTCAAGGTTATGGAGAATCAAAGTCCGAATCCAATTGTAGCGTGAAAAATATACCACTTGATTTTGAGAGCATAAGAAAGAACCAGAAACACCAATTGCATAGCCTCGTTTTTAGTTTGGGTGTCACCCCTTGCTTTTATCTAGCATGGCATGTACTGTTTTTGTGCATTACAATATTTGCATATCATCCTCTTAAAATTGGCTCACGCTGTAACACAGGAGACAGCTATGTAGTGGACAAGTCTCTTGTGAGCTAAACCTGATTATGACATCACATCAATGAAGCAAAGCTGAAACTATTGTATGCCTACAGAGTATAGACTGAGAGAGAAGTGTCTTTTCCTATGGATTGCAGGCTAAAATGGACTTGCATCCCCTACTTTCAAAGGGAGTAACTGTATAGTAAGTGAGATAGATAGACCGATATCATGTAAGCTTCCTGGCCATTACCGACCAGAAGAGGATAACAGAAAAAGGTTTTTAATTGAAATGACTATCTTTTTTGCAAAGTGGTATTGTAGTCTTTGTTTCAGCTGAGACAAAAATAAATCTTTTTATCTGCTTCTTATTTAGGGTTTTATGTTAGCTTGATAACATGTAGCACATTATCTCTGTGGCCAATGACACAGACGCATCTCGAGACCTCACCCTGACATGTTTTTGGGTGTATTTTCAGCTCCAATTTTGCCTGCAGATTCACCAAGTTAGTCCTCGTTAGTATAGTGGTGAGTATCCCCGCCTGTCACGCGGGAGACCGGGGTTCGATTCCCCGACGGGGAGAACATTGCAAGTTTTTATCAGGTTCAGAGATTCGTTGCTCAAGGTTATGGAGAATCAAAGTCCGAATCCAATTGTAGCGTGAAAAATATACCACTTGATTTTGAGAGCATAAGAAAGAACCAGAAACACCAATTGCATAGCCTCGTTTTTAGTTTGGGTATCACCCCTTGCTTTTATCTAGCATGGCATGTACTGTTTTTGTGCATTACAATATTTGCATATCATCCTCTTACAATTGGCTCATGCTGTAACACAGGAGACAGCTATGTAGTGGACAAGTCTCTTGTGAGCTAAACCTGATTATGACATCACATCAATGTAGCAAAGCTGAAACTATTGTATGCCTACAGAGTATAGACTGAGAGAGAAGTGTCTTTTCCTATGAATTGCAGGCTAAAATGGACTTGCATCCCCTACTTTCAAAGGGAGTAACTGTATAGTAAGTGAGATAGGTAGACCGATATCATGTAAGCTTCCTGGCCATTACCGACCAGTAGAGGATAACAGAAAAAGGTTTTTAATTGAAATGACTATCTTTTTTGCAAAGTGGTATTGTAGTCTTTGTTTCAGCTGAGACAAAAATAAATCTTTTTATCTGCTTCTTATTTAGGGTTTTATGTTAGCTTGATAACATGTAGCACATAATCTCTGTGGCCAATGACACAGACGCATCTCGAGACCTCACCCTGACATGTTTTTGGGTGTATTTTCAGCTCCAATTTTGCCTGCAGATTCACCAAGTTAGTCCTCGTTAGTATAGTGGTGAGTATCCCCGCCTGTCACGCGGGAGACCGGGGTTCGATTCCCCGACGGGGAGAACATTGCAAGTTTTTATCAGGTTCAGAGATTCGTTGCTCAAGGTTATGGAGAATCAAAGTCCGAATCCAATTGTAGCGTGAAAAATATACCACTTGATTTTGAGAGCATAAGAAAGAACCAGAAACACCAATTGCATAGCCTCGTTTTTAGTTTGGGTGTCACCCCTTGCTTTTATCTAGCATGGCATGTACTGTTTTTGTGCATTACAATATTTGCATATCATCCTCTTAAAATTGGCTCACGCTGTAACACAGGAGACAGCTATGTAGTGGACAAGTCTCTTGTGAGCTAAACCTGATTATGACATCACATCAATGAAGCAAAGCTGATACTATTGTATGCCTACAGAGTATAGACTGAGAGAGAAGTGTCTTTTCCTATGGATTGCAGGCTAAAATGGACTTGCATCCCCTACTTTCAAAGGGAGTAACTGTATAGTAAGTGAGATAGATAGACCGATATCATGTAAGCTTCCTGGCCATTACCGACCAGTAGAGGATAACAGAAAAAGGTTTTTAATTGAAATAACTATCTTTTTTGCAAAGTTGTATTGTAGTCTTTGTTTCAGCTGAGACAAAAATAAATCTTTTTATCTGCTTCTTATTTAGGGTTTTATGTTAGCTTGATAACATGTAGCACATAATCTCTGTGGCCAATGACACAGACGCATCTCGAGACCTCACCCTGACATGTTTTTGGGTGTATTTTCAGCTCCAATTTTGCCTGCAGATTCACCAAGTTAGTCCTCGTTAGTATAGTGGTGAGTATCCCCGCCTGTCACGCGGGAGACCGGGGTTCGATTCCCCGACGGGGAGAACATTGCAAGTTTTTATCAGGTTCAGAGATTCGTTGCTCAAGGTTATGGAGAATCAAAGTCCGAATCCAATTGTAGCGTGTAAAATATACCACTTGATTTTTAGAGCATAAGAAAGAACCAGAAACACCAATTGCATAGCCTCGTTTTTAGTTTGGGTGTCACCCCTTGCTTTTATCTAGCATGGCATGTACTGTTTTTGTGCATTACAATATTTGCATATCATCCTCTTAAAATTGGCTCACGCTGTAACACAGGAGACAGCTATGTAGTGGACAAGTCTCTTGTGAGCTAAACCTGATTATGACATCACATCAATGAAGCAAAGCTGATACTATTGTATGCCTACAGAGTATAGACTGAGAGAGAAGTGTCTTTTCCTATGAATTGCAGGCTAAAATGGACTTGCATCCCCTACTTTCAAAGGGAGTAACTGTATAGTAAGTGAGATAGGTAGACCGATATCATGTAAGCTTCCTGGCCATTACCGACCAGTAGAGGATAACAGAAAAAGGTTTTTAATTGAAATGACTATCTTTTTTGCAAAGTGGTATTGTAGTCTTTGTTTCAGCTGAGACAAAAATAAATCTTTTTATCTGCTTCTTATTTAGGGTTTTATGTTAGCTTGATAACATGTAGCACATAATCTCTGTGGCCAATGACACAGACGCAGCTCGAGACCTCACCCTGACATGTTTTTGGGTGTATTTTCAGCTCCAATTTTGCCTGCAGATTCACCAAGTTAGTCCTCGTTAGTATAGTGGTGAGTATCCCCGCCTGTCACGCGGGAGACCGGGGTTCGATTCCCCGACGGGGAGAACATTGCAAGTTTTTATCAGGTTCAGAGATTCGTTGCTCAAGGTTATGGAGAATCAAAGTCCGAATCCAATTGTAGCGTGAAAAATATACCACTTGATTTTGAGAGCATAAAGCCCAGTACTCACGGGCCGATCAAGGAGAGATGCGTGCTGAGCGAACCGCTCAGCACACATCTCTCCTGCCGCTCAGCACAGCGCGATCTGTGCTGAGCGTGCGGGGGGAGACGGGGGGGCCGCTCACTTCACCCAGCGGGTGAAGTGAGCGACCCGCTAGATTGGCCTGCATGCAGGCCAATCTAGCAGCGGCGATAGCGATGTGCGGGGCCGCGCATCGCTATCGCCGAAGGGGCTACACACGGAGCGATCCTGCCGATATTCTAAGCAATCTAGTCAGATTGCTTAGAATATCGCTCCGTGAGTACCCCCCTTAAGAAAGAACCAGAAACACCAATTGCATAGCCTCGTTTTTAGTTTGGGTGTCACCCCTTGCTTTTATCTAGCATGGCATGTACTGTTTTTGTGCATTACAATATTTGCATATCATCCTCTTAAAATTGGCTCACGCTGTAACACAGGAGACAGCTATGTAGTGGACAAGTCTCTTGTGAGCTAAACCTGATTATGACATCACATCAATGAAGCAAAGCTGAAACTATTGTATGCCTACAGAGTATAGACTGAGAGAGAAGTGTCTTTTCCTATGGATTGCAGGCTAAAATGGACTTGCATCCCCTACTTTCAAAGGGAGTAACTGTATAGTAAGTGAGATAGATAGACCGATATCATGTAAGCTTCCTGGCCATGACCGACCAGTAGAGGATAACAGAAAAAGGTTTTTAATTGAAATAACTATCTTTTTTGCAAAGTTGTATTGTAGTCTTTGTTTCAGCTGAGACAAAAATAAATCTTTTTATCTGCTTCTTATTTAGGGTTTTATGTTAGCTTGATAACATGTAGCACATAATCTCTTTGGCCAATGACACAGACGCATCTCGAGACCTCACCCTGACATGTTTTTGGGTGTATTTTCAGCTCCAATTTTGCCTGCAGATTCACCAAGTTAGTCCTCGTTAGTATAGTGGTGAGTATCCCCGCCTGTCACGCGGGAGACCGGGGTTCGATTCCCCGACGGGGAGAACATTGCAAGTTTTTATCAGGTTCAGAGATTCGTTGCTCAAGGTTATGGAGAATCAAAGTCCGAATCCAATTGTAGCGTGAAAAATATACCACTTGATTTTGAGAGCATAAGAAAGAACCAGAAACACCAATTGCATAGCCTCGTTTTTAGTTTGGGTGTCACCCCTTGCTTTTATCTAGCATGGCATGTACTGTTTTTGTGCATTACAATATTTGCATATCATCCTCTTAAAATTGGCTCACGCTGTAACACAGGAGACAGCTATGTAGTGGACAAGTCTCTTGTGAGCTAAACCTGATTATGACATCACATCAATGAAGCAAAGCTGATACTATTGTATGCCTACAGAGTATAGACTGAGAGAGAAGTGTCTTTTCCTATGGATTGCAGGCTAAAATGGACTTGCATCCCCTACTTTCAAAGGGAGTAACTGTATAGTAAGTGAGATAGATAGACCAATATCATGTAAGCTTCCTGGCCATGACCGACCAGTAGAGGATAACAGAAAAAGGTTTTTAATTGAAATGACTATCTTTTTTGCAAAGTTGTATTGTAGTCTTTGTTTCAGCTGAGACAAAAATAAATCTTTTTATCTGCTTCTTATTTAGGGTTTTATGTTAGCTTGATAACATGTAGCACATAATCTCTGTGGCCAATGACACAGACGCATCTCGAGACCTCACCCTGACATGTTTTTGGGTGTATTTTCAGCTCCAATTTTGCCTGCAGATTCACCAAGTTAGTCCTCGTTAGTATAGTGGTGAGTATCCCCGCCTGTCACGCGGGAGACCGGGGTTCGATTCCCCGACGGGGAGAACATTGCAAGATTTTATCAGGTTCAGAGATTCGTTGCTCAAGGTTATGGAGAATCAAAGTCCGAATCCAATTGTAGCGTGAAAAATATACCACTTGATTTTGAGAGCATAAGAAAGAACCAGAAACACCAATTGCATAGCCTCGTTTTTAGTTTGGGTATCACCCCTTGCTTTTATCTAGCATGGCATGTACTGTTTTTGTGCATTACAATATTTGCATATCATCCTCTTACAATTGGCTCATGCTGTAACACAGGAGACAGCTATGTAGTGGACAAGTCTCTTGTGAGCTAAACCTGATTATGACATCACATCAATGTAGCAAAGCTGAAACTATTGTATGCCTACAGAGTATAGACTGAGAGAGAAGTGTCTTTTCCTATGAATTGCAGGCTAAAATGGACTTGCATCCCCTACTTTCAAAGGGAGTAACTGTATAGTAAGTGAGATAGGTAGACCGATATCATGTAAGCTTCCTGGCCATTACCGACCAGTAGAGGATAACAGAAAAAGGTTTTTAATTGAAATGACTATCTTTTTTGCAAAGTGGTATTGTAGTCTTTGTTTCAGCTGAGACAAAAATAAATCTTTTTATCTGCTTCTTATTTAGGGTTTTATGTTAGCTTGATAACATGTAGCACATAATCTCTGTGGCCAATGACACAGACGCATCTCGAGACCTCACCCTGACATGTTTTTGGGTGTATTTTCAGCTCCAATTTTGCCTGCAGATTCACCAAGTTAGTCCTCGTTAGTATAGTGGTGAGTATCCCCGCCTGTCACGCGGGAGACCGGGGTTCGATTCCCCGACGGGGAGAACATTGCAAGTTTTTATCAGGTTCAGAGATTCGTTGCTCAAGGTTATGGAGAATCAAAGTCCGAATCCAATTGTAGCGTGAAAAATATACCACTTGATTTTGAGAGCATAAGAAAGAACCAGAAACACCAATTGCATAGCCTCGTTTTTAGTTTGGGTGTCACCCCTTGCTTTTATCTAGCATGGCATGTACTGTTTTTGTGCATTACAATATTTGCATATCATCCTCTTAAAATTGGCTCACGCTGTAACACAGGAGACAGCTATGTAGTGGACAAGTCTCTTGTGAGCTAAACCTGATTATGACATCACATCAATGTAGCAAAGCTGAAACTATTGTATGCCTACAGAGTATAGACTGAGAGAGAAGTGTCCTTTCCTATGAATTGCAGGCTAAAATGGACTTGCATCCCCTACTTTCAAAGGGAGTAACTGTATAGTAAGTGAGATAGATAGACCGATATCATGTAAGCTTCCTGGCCACGACCGACCAGTAGAGGATAACAGAAAAAGGTTTTTAATTGAAATGACTATCTTTTTTGCAAAGTGGTATTGTAGTCTTTGTTTCAGCTGAGACAAAAATAAATCTTTTTATCTGCTTCTTATTTAGGGTTTTATGTTAGCTTGATAACATGTAGCACATAATCTCTGTGGCCAATGACACAGACGCATCTCGAGACCTCACCCTGACATGTTTTTGGATGTATTTTCAGCTCCAATTTTGCCTGGAGATGCACCAAGATAGTCCTCGTTAGTATAGTGGTGAGTATCCCCGCCTGTCACGCGGGAGACCGGGGTTCGATTCCCCGACGGGGAGAACATTGCAAGTTTTTATCAGGTTCAGAGATTCGTTGCTCAAGGTTATGGAGAATCAAAGTCCGAATCCAATTGTAGCGTGAAAAATATACCACTTGATTTTGAGAGCATAAGAAAGAACCAGAAACACCAATTGCATAGCCTCGTTTTTAGTTTGGGTATCACCCCTTGCTTTTATCTAGCATGGCATGTACTGTTTTTGTGCATTACAATATTTGCATATCATCCTCTTACAATTGGCTCATGCTGTAACACAGGAGACAGCTATGTAGTGGACAAGTCTCTTGTGAGCTAAACCTGATTATGACATCACATCAATGTAGCAAAGCTGAAACTATTGTATGCCTACAGAGTATAGACTGAGAGAGAAGTGTCTTTTCCTATGAATTGCAGGCTAAAATGGACTTGCATCCCCTACTTTCAAAGGGAGTAACTGTATAGTAAGTGAGATAGGTAGACCGATATCATGTAAGCTTCCTGGCCATTACCGACCAGTAGAGGATAACAGAAAAAGGTTTTTAATTGAAATGACTATCTTTTTTGCAAAGTGGTATTGTAGTCTTTGTTTCAGCTGAGACAAAAATAAATCTTTTTATCTGCTTCTTATTTAGGGTTTTATGTTAGCTTGATAACATGTAGCACATAATCTCTGTGGCCAATGACACAGACGCATCTCGAGACCTCACCCTGACATGTTTTTGGGTGTATTTTCAGCTCCAATTTTGCCTGCAGATTCTCCAAGTTAGTCCTCGTTAGTATAGTGGTGAGTATCCCCGCCTGTCACGCGGGAGACCGGGGTTCGATTCCCCGACGGGGAGAACATTGCAAGTTTTTATCAGGTTCAGAGATTCGTTGCTCAAGGTTATGGAGAATCAAAGTCCGAATCCAATTGTAGCGTGAAAAATATACCACTTGATTTTGAGAGCATAAGAAAGAACCAGAAACACCAATTGCATAGCCTCGTTTTTAGTTTGGGTATCACCCCTTGCTTTTATCTAGCATGGCATGTACTGTTTTTGTGCATTACAATATTTGCATATCATCCTCTTACAATTGGCTCATGCTGTAACACAGGAGACAGCTATGTAGTGGACAAGTCTCTTGTGAGCTAAACCTGATTATGACATCACATCAATGTAGCAAAGCTGAAACTATTGTATGCCTACAGAGTATAGACTGAGAGAGAAGTGTCTTTTCCTATGAATTGCAGGCTAAAATGGACTTGCATCCCCTACTTTCAAAGGGAGTAACTGTATAGTAAGTGAGATAGGTAGACCGATATCATGTAAGCTTCCTGGCCATTACCGACCAGTAGAGGATAACAGAAAAAGGTTTTTAATTGAAATGACTATCTTTTTTGCAAAGTGGTATTGTAGTCTTTGTTTCAGCTGAGACAAAAATAAATCTTTTTATCTGCTTCTTATTTAGGGTTTTATGTTAGCTTGATAACATGTAGCACATAATCTCTGTGGCCAATGACACAGACGCAGCTCGAGACCTCACCCTGACATGTTTTTGGGTGTATTTTCAGCTCCAATTTTGCCTGCAGATTCACCAAGTTAGTCCTCGTTAGTATAGTGGTGAGTATCCCCGCCTGTCACGCGGGAGACCGGGGTTCGATTCCCCGACGGGGAGAACATTGCAAGTTTTTATCAGGTTCAGAGATTCGTTGCTCAAGGTTATGGAGAATCAAAGTCCGAATCCAATTGTAGCGTGAAAAATATACCACTTGATTTTGAGAGCATAAGAAAGAACCAGAAACACCAATTGCATAGCCTCGTTTTTAGTTTGGGTGTCACCCCTTGCTTTTATCTAGCATGGCATGTACTGTTTTTGTGCATTACAATATTTGCATATCATCCTCTTAAAATTGGCTCACGCTGTAACACAGGAGACAGCTATGTAGTGGACAAGTCTCTTGTGAGCTAAACCTGATTATGACATCACATCAATGAAGCAAAGCTGAAACTATTGTATGCCTACAGAGTATAGACTGAGAGAGAAGTGTCTTTTCCTATGGATTGCAGGCTAAAATGGACTTGCATCCCCTACTTTCAAAGGGAGTAACTGTATAGTAAGTGAGATAGATAGACCGATATCATGTAAGCTTCCTGGCCATTACCGACCAGAAGAGGATAACAGAAAAAGGTTTTTAATTGAAATGACTATCTTTTTTGCAAAGTGGTATTGTAGTCTTTGTTTCAGCTGAGACAAAAATAAATCTTTTTATCTGCTTCTTATTTAGGGTTTTATGTTAGCTTGATAACATGTAGCACATTATCTCTGTGGCCAATGACACAGACGCATCTCGAGACCTCACCCTGACATGTTTTTGGGTGTATTTTCAGCTCCAATTTTGCCTGCAGATTCACCAAGTTAGTCCTCGTTAGTATAGTGGTGAGTATCCCCGCCTGTCACGCGGGAGACCGGGGTTCGATTCCCCGACGGGGAGAACATTGCAAGTTTTTATCAGGTTCAGAGATTCGTTGCTCAAGGTTATGGAGAATCAAAGTCCGAATCCAATTGTAGCGTGAAAAATATACCACTTGATTTTGAGAGCATAAGAAAGAACCAGAAACACCAATTGCATAGCCTCGTTTTTAGTTTGGGTATCACCCCTTGCTTTTATCTAGCATGGCATGTACTGTTTTTGTGCATTACAATATTTGCATATCATCCTCTTACAATTGGCTCATGCTGTAACACAGGAGACAGCTATGTAGTGGACAAGTCTCTTGTGAGCTAAACCTGATTATGACATCACATCAATGTAGCAAAGCTGAAACTATTGTATGCCTACAGAGTATAGACTGAGAGAGAAGTGTCTTTTCCTATGAATTGCAGGCTAAAATGGACTTGCATCCCCTACTTTCAAAGGGAGTAACTGTATAGTAAGTGAGATAGGTAGACCGATATCATGTAAGCTTCCTGGCCATTACCGACCAGTAGAGGATAACAGAAAAAGGTTTTTAATTGAAATGACTATCTTTTTTGCAAAGTGGTATTGTAGTCTTTGTTTCAGCTGAGACAAAAATAAATCTTTTTATCTGCTTCTTATTTAGGGTTTTATGTTAGCTTGATAACATGTAGCACATAATCTCTGTGGCCAATGACACAGACGCATCTCGAGACCTCACCCTGACATGTTTTTGGGTGTATTTTCAGCTCCAATTTTGCCTGCAGATTCACCAAGTTAGTCCTCGTTAGTATAGTGGTGAGTATCCCCGCCTGTCACGCGGGAGACCGGGGTTCGATTCCCCGACGGGGAGAACATTGCAAGTTTTTATCAGGTTCAGAGATTCGTTGCTCAAGGTTATGGAGAATCAAAGTCCGAATCCAATTGTAGCGTGAAAAATATACCACTTGATTTTGAGAGCATAAGAAAGAACCAGAAACACCAATTGCATAGCCTCGTTTTTAGTTTGGGTGTCACCCCTTGCTTTTATCTAGCATGGCATGTACTGTTTTTGTGCATTACAATATTTGCATATCATCCTCTTAAAATTGGCTCACGCTGTAACACAGGAGACAGCTATGTAGTGGACAAGTCTCTTGTGAGCTAAACCTGATTATGACATCACATCAATGAAGCAAAGCTGATACTATTGTATGCCTACAGAGTATAGACTGAGAGAGAAGTGTCTTTTCCTATGGATTGCAGGCTAAAATGGACTTGCATCCCCTACTTTCAAAGGGAGTAACTGTATAGTAAGTGAGATAGATAGACCGATATCATGTAAGCTTCCTGGCCATTACCGACCAGTAGAGGATAACAGAAAAAGGTTTTTAATTGAAATAACTATCTTTTTTGCAAAGTTGTATTGTAGTCTTTGTTTCAGCTGAGACAAAAATAAATCTTTTTATCTGCTTCTTATTTAGGGTTTTATGTTAGCTTGATAACATGTAGCACATAATCTCTGTGGCCAATGACACAGACGCATCTCGAGACCTCACCCTGACATGTTTTTGGGTGTATTTTCAGCTCCAATTTTGCCTGCAGATTCACCAAGTTAGTCCTCGTTAGTATAGTGGTGAGTATCCCCGCCTGTCACGCGGGAGACCGGGGTTCGATTCCCCGACGGGGAGAACATTGCAAGTTTTTATCAGGTTCAGAGATTCGTTGCTCAAGGTTATGGAGAATCAAAGTCCGAATCCAATTGTAGCGTGTAAAATATACCACTTGATTTTTAGAGCATAAGAAAGAACCAGAAACACCAATTGCATAGCCTCGTTTTTAGTTTGGGTGTCACCCCTTGCTTTTATCTAGCATGGCATGTACTGTTTTTGTGCATTACAATATTTGCATATCATCCTCTTAAAATTGGCTCACGCTGTAACACAGGAGACAGCTATGTAGTGGACAAGTCTCTTGTGAGCTAAACCTGATTATGACATCACATCAATGAAGCAAAGCTGATACTATTGTATGCCTACAGAGTATAGACTGAGAGAGAAGTGTCTTTTCCTATGAATTGCAGGCTAAAATGGACTTGCATCCCCTACTTTCAAAGGGAGTAACTGTATAGTAAGTGAGATAGGTAGACCGATATCATGTAAGCTTCCTGGCCATTACCGACCAGTAGAGGATAACAGAAAAAGGTTTTTAATTGAAATGACTATCTTTTTTGCAAAGTGGTATTGTAGTCTTTGTTTCAGCTGAGACAAAAATAAATCTTTTTATCTGCTTCTTATTTAGGGTTTTATGTTAGCTTGATAACATGTAGCACATAATCTCTGTGGCCAATGACACAGACGCAGCTCGAGACCTCACCCTGACATGTTTTTGGGTGTATTTTCAGCTCCAATTTTGCCTGCAGATTCACCAAGTTAGTCCTCGTTAGTATAGTGGTGAGTATCCCCGCCTGTCACGTGGGAGACCGGGGTTCGATTCCCCGACGGGGAGAACATTGCAAGTTTTTATCAGGTTCAGAGATTCGTTGCTCAAGGTTATGGAGAATCAAAGTCCGAATCCAATTGTAGCGTGAAAAATATACCACTTGATTTTGAGAGCATAAGAAAGAACCAGAAACACCAATTGCATAGCCTCGTTTTTAGTTTGGGTGTCACCCCTTGCTTTTATCTAGCATGGCATGTACTGTTTTTGTGCATTACAATATTTGCATATCATCCTCTTAAAATTGGCTCACGCTGTAACACAGGAGACAGCTATGTAGTGGACAAGTCTCTTGTGAGCTAAACCTGATTATGACATCACATCAATGAAGCAAAGCTGAAACTATTGTATGCCTACAGAGTATAGACTGAGAGAGAAGTGTCTTTTCCTATGGATTGCAGGCTAAAATGGACTTGCATCCCCTACTTTCAAAGGGAGTAACTGTATAGTAAGTGAGATAGATAGACCGATATCATGTAAGCTTCCTGGCCATGACCGACCAGTAGAGGATAACAGAAAAAGGTTTTTAATTGAAATAACTATCTTTTTTGCAAAGTTGTATTGTAGTCTTTGTTTCAGCTGAGACAAAAATAAATCTTTTTATCTGCTTCTTATTTAGGGTTTTATGTTAGCTTGATAACATGTAGCACATAATCTCTTTGGCCAATGACACAGACGCATCTCGAGACCTCACCCTGACATGTTTTTGGGTGTATTTTCAGCTCCAATTTTGCCTGCAGATTCACCAAGTTAGTCCTCGTTAGTATAGTGGTGAGTATCCCCGCCTGTCACGCGGGAGACCGGGGTTCGATTCCCCGACGGGGAGAACATTGCAAGTTTTTATCAGGTTCAGAGATTCGTTGCTCAAGGTTATGGAGAATCAAAGTCCGAATCCAATTGTAGCGTGAAAAATATACCACTTGATTTTGAGAGCATAAGAAAGAACCAGAAACACCAATTGCATAGCCTCGTTTTTAGTTTGGGTGTCACCCCTTGCTTTTATCTAGCATGGCATGTACTGTTTTTGTGCATTACAATATTTGCATATCATCCTCTTAAAATTGGCTCACGCTGTAACACAGGAGACAGCTATGTAGTGGACAAGTCTCTTGTGAGCTAAACCTGATTATGACATCACATCAATGAAGCAAAGCTGATACTATTGTATGCCTACAGAGTATAGACTGAGAGAGAAGTGTCTTTTCCTATGGATTGCAGGCTAAAATGGACTTGCATCCCCTACTTTCAAAGGGAGTAACTGTATAGTAAGTGAGATAGATAGACCAATATCATGTAAGCTTCCTGGCCATGACCGACCAGTAGAGGATAACAGAAAAAGGTTTTTAATTGAAATGACTATCTTTTTTGCAAAGTTGTATTGTAGTCTTTGTTTCAGCTGAGACAAAAATAAATCTTTTTATCTGCTTCTTATTTAGGGTTTTATGTTAGCTTGATAACATGTAGCACATAATCTCTGTGGCCAATGACACAGACGCATCTCGAGACCTCACCCTGACATGTTTTTGGGTGTATTTTCAGCTCCAATTTTGCCTGCAGATTCACCAAGTTAGTCCTCGTTAGTATAGTGGTGAGTATCCCCGCCTGTCACGCGGGAGACCGGGGTTCGATTCCCCGACGGGGAGAACATTGCAAGATTTTATCAGGTTCAGAGATTCGTTGCTCAAGGTTATGGAGAATCAAAGTCCGAATCCAATTGTAGCGTGAAAAATATACCACTTGATTTTGAGAGCATAAGAAAGAACCAGAAACACCAATTGCATAGCCTCGTTTTTAGTTTGGGTATCACCCCTTGCTTTTATCTAGCATGGCATGTACTGTTTTTGTGCATTACAATATTTGCATATCATCCTCTTACAATTGGCTCATGCTGTAACACAGGAGACAGCTATGTAGTGGACAAGTCTCTTGTGAGCTAAACCTGATTATGACATCACATCAATGTAGCAAAGCTGAAACTATTGTATGCCTACAGAGTATAGACTGAGAGAGAAGTGTCTTTTCCTATGAATTGCAGGCTAAAATGGACTTGCATCCCCTACTTTCAAAGGGAGTAACTGTATAGTAGAGGATAACAGAAAAAGGTTTTTAATTGAAATGACTATCTTTTTTGCAAAGTGGTATTGTAGTCTTTGTTTCAGCTGAGACAAAAATAAATCTTTTTATCTGCTTCTTATTTAGGGTTTTATGTTAGCTTGATAACATGTAGCACATAATCTCTGTGGCCAATGACACAGACGCATCTCGAGACCTCACCCTGACATGTTTTTGGGTGTATTTTCAGCTCCAATTTTGCCTGCAGATTCACCAAGTTAGTCCTCGTTAGTATAGTGGTGAGTATCCCCGCCTGTCACGCGGGAGACCGGGTTCGATTCCCCGACGGGGAGAACATTGCAAGTTTTTATCAGGTTCAGAGATTCGTTGCTCAAGGTTATGGAGAATCAAAGTCCGAATCCAATTGTAGCGTGAAAAATATACCACTTGATTTTGAGAGCATAAGAAAGAACCAGAAACACCAATTGCATAGCCTCGTTTTTAGTTTGGGTGTCACCCCTTGCTTTTATCTAGCATGGCATGTACTGTTTTTGTGCATTACAATATTTGCATATCATCCTCTTACAATTGGCTCATGCTGTAACACAGGAGACAGCTATGTAGTGGACAAGTCTCTTGTGAGCTAAACCTGATTATGACATCACATCAATGTAGCAAAGCTGAAACTATTGTATGCCTACAGAGTATAGACTGAGAGAGAAGTGTCTTTTCCTATGAATTGCAGGCTAAAATGGACTTGCATCCCCTACTTTCAAAGGGAGTAACTGTATAGTAAGTGAGATAGGTAGACCGATATCATGTAAGCTTCCTGGCCATTACCGACCAGTAGAGGATAACAGAAAAAGGTTTTTAATTGAAATGACTATCTTTTTTGCAAAGTGGTATTGTAGTCTTTGTTTCAGCTGAGACAAAAATAAATCTTTTTATCTGCTTCTTATTTAGGGTTTTATGTTAGCTTGATAACATGTAGCACATAATCTCTGTGGCCAATGACACAGACGCATCTCGAGACCTCACCCTGACATGTTTTTGGGTGTATTTTCAGCTCCAATTTTGCCTGCAGATTCACCAAGTTAGTCCTCGTTAGTATAGTGGTGAGTATCCCCGCCTGTCACGCGGGAGACCGGGGTTCGATTCCCCGACGGGGAGAACATTGCAAGTTTTTATCAGGTTCAGAGATTCGTTGCTCAAGGTTATGGAGAATCAAAGTCCGAATCCAATTGTAGCGTGAAAAATATACCACTTGATTTTGAGAGCATAAGAAAGAACCAGAAACACCAATTGCATAGCCTCGTTTTTAGTTTGGGTGTCACCCCTTGCTTTTATCTAGCATGGCATGTACTGTTTTTGTGCATTACAATATTTGCATATCATCCTCTTAAAATTGGCTCACGCTGTAACACAGGAGACAGCTATGTAGTGGACAAGTCTCTTGTGAGCTAAACCTGATTATGACATCACATCAATGAAGCAAAGCTGAAACTATTGTATGCCTACAGAGTATAGACTGAGAGAGAAGTGTCTTTTCCTATGGATTGCAGGCTAAAATGGACTTGCATCCCCTACTTTCAAAGGGAGTAACTGTATAGTAAGTGAGATAGATAGACCGATATCATGTAAGCTTCCTGGCCATTACCGACCAGTAGAGGATAACAGAAAAAGGTTTTTAATTGAAATGACTATCTTTTTTGCAAAGTGGTATTGTAGTCTTTGTTTCAGCTGAGACAAAAATAAATCTTTTTATCTGCTTCTTATTTAGGGTTTTATGTTAGCTTGATAACATGTAGCACATAATCTCTGTGGCCAATGACACAGACGCATCTCGAGACCTCACCCTGACATGTTTTTGGGTGTATTTTCAGCTCCAATTTTGCCTGCAGATTCACCAAGTTAGTCCTCGTTAGTATAGTGGTGAGTATCCCCGCCTGTCACGCGGGAGACCGGGGTTCGATTCCCCGACGGGGAGAACATTGCAAGTTTTTATCAGGTTCAGAGATTCGTTGCTCAAGGTTATGGAGAATCAAAGTCCGAATCCAATTGTAGCGTGAAAAATATACCACTTGATTTTGAGAGCATAAGAAAGAACCAGAAACACCAATTGCATAGCCTCGTTTTTAGTTTGGGTGTCACCCCTTGCTTTTATCTAGCATGGCATGTACTGTTTTTGTGCATTACAATATTTGCATATCATCCTCTTACAATTGGCTCATGCTGTAACACAGGAGACAGCTATGTAGTGGACAAGTCTCTTGTGAGCTAAACCTGATTATGACATCACATCAATGTAGCAAAGCTGAAACTATTGTATGCCTACAGAGTATAGACTGAGAGAGAAGTGTCTTTTCCTATGAATTGCAGGCTAAAATGGACTTGCATCCCCTACTTTCAAAGGGAGTAACTGTATAGTAAGTGAGATAGGTAGACCGATATCATGTAAGCTTCCTGGCCATTACCGACCAGTAGAGGATAACAGAAAAAGGTTTTTAATTGAAATGACTATCTTTTTTGCAAAGTGGTATTGTAGTCTTTGTTTCAGCTGAGACAAAAATAAATCTTTTTATCTGCTTCTTATTTAGGGTTTTATGTTAGCTTGATAACATGTAGCACATAATCTCTGTGGCCAATGACACAGACGCATCTCGAGACCTCACCCTGACATGTTTTTGGGTGTATTTTCAGCTCCAATTTTGCCTGCAGATTCACCAAGTTAGTCCTCGTTAGTATAGTGGTGAGTATCCCCGCCTGTCACGCGGGAGACCGGGGTTCGATTCCCCGACGGGGAGAACATTGCAAGTTTTTATCAGGTTCAGAGATTCGTTGCTCAAGGTTATGGAGAATCAAAGTCCGAATCCAATTGTAGCGTGAAAAATATACCACTTGATTTTGAGAGCATAAGAAAGAACCAGAAACACCAATTGCATAGCCTCGTTTTTAGTTTGGGTGTCACCCCTTGCTTTTATCTAGCATGGCATGTACTGTTTTTGTGCATTACAATATTTGCATATCATCCTCTTAAAATTGGCTCACGCTGTAACACAGGAGACAGCTATGTAGTGGACAAGTCTCTTGTGAGCTAAACCTGATTATGACATCACATCAATGAAGCAAAGCTGATACTATTGTATGCCTACAGAGTATAGACTGAGAGAGAAGTGTCTTTTCCTATGGATTGCAGGCTAAAATGGACTTGCATCCCCTACTTTCAAAGGGAGTAACTGTATAGTAAGTGAGATAGATAGACCGATATCATGTAAGCTTCCTGGCCATTACCGACCAGTAGAGGATAACAGAAAAAGGTTTTTAATTGAAATGACTATCTTTTTTGCAAAGTGGTATTGTAGTCTTTGTTTCAGCTGAGACAAAAATAAATCTTTTTATCTGCTTCTTATTTAGGGTTTTATGTTAGCTTGATAACATGTAGCACATAATCTCTGTGGCCAATGACACAGACGCATCTCGAGACCTCACCCTGACATGTTTTTGGATGTATTTTCAGCTCCAATTTTGCCTGGAGATGCACCAAGATAGTCCTCGTTAGTATAGTGGTGAGTATCCCCGCCTGTCACGCGGGAGACCAGGGTTCGATTCCCCGACGGGGAGAACATTGCAAGTTTTTATCAGGTTCAGAGATTCGTTGCTCAAGGTTATGGAGAATCAAAGTCCGAATCCAATTGTAGCGTGAAAAATATACCACTTGATTTTGAGAGCATAAGAAAGAACCAGAAACACCAATTGCATAGCCTCGTTTTTAGTTTGGGTGTCACCCCTTGCTTTTATCTAGCATGGCATGTACTGTTTTTGTGCATTACAATATTTGCATATCATCCTCTTAAAATTGGCTCACGCTGTAACACAGGAGACAGCTATGTAGTGGACAAGTCTCTTGTGAGCTAAACCTGATTATGACATCACATCAATGAAGCAAAGCTGAAACTATTGTATGCCTACAGAGTATAGACTGAGAGAGAAGTGTCTTTTCCTTTGGATTGCAGGCTAAAATGGACTTGCATCCCCTACTTTCAAAGGGAGTAACTGTATAGTAAGTGAGATAGATAGACCAATATCATGTAAGCTTCCTGGCCATGACCGACCAGTAGAGGATAACAGAAAAAGGTTTTTAATTGAAATGACTATCTTTTTTGCAAAGTTGTATTGTAGTCTTTGTTTCAGCTGAGACAAAAATAAATCTTTTTATCTGCTTCTTATTAAGGGTTTTATGTTAGCTTGATAACATGTAGCACATAATCTCTGTGGCCAATGACACAGACGCATCTCGAGACCTCACCCTGACATGTTTTTGGGTGTATTTTCAGCTCCAATTTTGCCTGCAGATTCACCAAGTTAGTCCTCGTTAGTATAGTGGTGAGTATCCCCGCCTGTCACGCGGGAGACCGGGTTCGATTCCCCGACGGGGAGAACATTGCAAGTTTTTATCAGGTTCAGAGATTCGTTGCTCAAGGTTATGGAGAATCAAAGTCCGAATCCAATTGTAGCGTGAAAAATATACCACTTGATTTTGAGAGCATAAGAAAGATCCAGAAACACCAATTGCATAGCCTCGTTTTTAGTTTGGGTGTCACCCCTTGCTTTTATCTAGCATGGCATGTACTGTTTTTGTGCATTACAATATTTGCATATCATCCTCTTACAATTGGCTCATGCTGTAACACAGGAGACAGCTATGTAGTGGACAAGTCTCTTGTGAGCTAAACCTGATTATGACATCACATCAATGTAGCAAAGCTGAAACTATTGTATGCCTACAGAGTATAGACTGAGAGAGAAGTGTCTTTTCCTATGAATTGCAGGCTAAAATGGACTTGCATCCCCTACTTTCAAAGGGAGTAACTGTATAGTAAGTGAGATAGGTAGACCGATATCATGTAAGCTTCCTGGCCATTACCGACCAGTAGAGGATAACAGAAAAAGGTTTTTAATTGAAATGACTATCTTTTTTGCAAAGTGGTATTGTAGTCTTTGTTTCAGCTGAGACAAAAATAAATCTTTTTATCTGCTTCTTATTTAGGGTTTTATGTTAGCTTGATAACATGTAGCACATAATCTCTGTGGCCAATGACACAGACGCATCTCGAGACCTCACCCTGACATGTTTTTGGGTGTATTTTCAGCTCCAATTTTGCCTGCAGATTCACCAAGTTAGTCCTCGTTAGTATAGTGGTGAGTATCCCCGCCTGTCACGCGGGAGACCGGGGTTCGATTCCCCGACGGGGAGAACATTGCAAGTTTTTATCAGGTTCAGAGATTCGTTGCTCAAGGTTATGGAGAATCAAAGTCCGAATCCAATTGTAGCGTGAAAAATATACCACTTGATTTTGAGAGCATAAGAAAGAACCAGAAACACCAATTGCATAGCCTCGTTTTTAGTTTGGGTGTCACCCCTTGCTTTTATCTAGCATGGCATGTACTGTTTTTGTGCATTACAATATTTGCATATCATCCTCTTAAAATTGGCTCACGCTGTAACACAGGAGACAGCTATGTAGTGGACAAGTCTCTTGTGAGCTAAACCTGATTATGACATCACATCAATGAAGCAAAGCTGAAACTATTGTATGCCTACAGAGTATAGACTGAGAGAGAAGTGTCTTTTCCTATGGATTGCAGGCTAAAATGGACTTGCATCCCCTACTTTCAAAGGGAGTAACTGTATAGTAAGTGAGATAGATAGACCGATATCATGTAAGCTTCCTGGCCATTACCGACCAGTAGAGGATAACAGAAAAAGGTTTTTAATTGAAATGACTATCTTTTTTGCAAAGTGGTATTGTAGTCTTTGTTTCAGCTGAGACAAAAATAAATCTTTTTATCTGCTTCTTATTTAGGGTTTTATGTTAGCTTGATAACATGTAGCACATAATCTCTGTGGCCAATGACACAGAC